>NC_056725.1:1472580559-1472828059 GCF_019279795.1 Protopterus annectens
CTGAAGCAGGTTACCAATCAAACTTGAGTTAAAAACCCTATCATGTTTGTGATCAGCATATGTAGAACTGAGAGTGAAGTATGACTAAACATTTTTCATGGCAGTAGAGAGGGCAATTAAAGATAAATTAATATCCTGGTAACACTTCCTGTTTTGAAGGATGTTGCAGTGGGTAACAAATGATTGTTCATGAGAAGGTGAAATGTAACTCACAGTTCCACAGACATGAGTCGTGACAGCACCCCTCCCCTTTTCAGCTCCTTGCTCCAGAGGAAATAGATTCAAGGAACTCTGGCAAACTGAACACAGGTTTTTTTCATTCTTTTGATCTTTCAGAACTTAAAACATGTTTACTCTGCCCAGTAAATTAAACTGCTAAAGGAGTGTTTTTATGAAAAGGAAACTTTTCTTGCCATCACTAGTATTTTGAAAGCTTTTTCCTTGCCCCATATTTATTATGTTAATAAATGTCATGTTGATATGTGGTCAACATGCATTTCTTGGAAGTAATATACTGATTGCAGAAGAGAAAAGTTTGGTTTTATTGTCTTTTGTTGCTTTACAGCATTTCAATGTCTTGTTTGCCTACAGCCATAAGTAAAAAATCTATATCTCTACCCTGTTTAAAAGAGGCAGCTTTCTGAAGTATTAACTTGCACAGTGTTTGCACTAGTACAGTGTTGATCCACTATTAGAATTCTAT
Source organism: Protopterus annectens (assembly GCF_019279795.1). Taxonomy (NCBI): domain Eukaryota; kingdom Metazoa; phylum Chordata; order Ceratodontiformes; family Protopteridae; genus Protopterus; species Protopterus annectens. Next base: position 1,472,581,263 of record NC_056725.1, read on the forward strand.
ACTGCTTTGGTAATAAGGCTAACCATTTTTAAAATGGCAAAAGAATCACGTCACAGATTCATAGGTTTTGTTGCCAGACTAACAACCCACTGGCCTAAAAAAAAAATCTCAGTGATTAGCCCTTTTCTGTGCTCTCTCTCTCTCTCTCTCTCTCTCTCTCTCTCTATATATATATATATATATATATATATATATGGGTCTACCTCGACCCATTGAATTTCATTTCAATAAAACATAAACAGACAAACTCTTTTTCACAAAAGTGCATTTTCATGAAAATACACTTTAACGAAATACAAATTAAAAAAAAAAGACAAAAAATAACACAACACTAATCATATTTTTGCAAGGGGGCAAGCCTCCCTGTGCCCCCCACACCTCCACTACTTTTATATTCTCACGCTGAGATCCCACTACAGTGGGGAAAAGGGAATACTCCCTAATCCCTGCTGTGCCATGATCTAAGCAACAGTCCCAGTTGCTGTTCACTTCACAGTGTGGATAAGGGAATATTCCCTTTTCCCCACTGTAGTGCAATCTCAGAGTGAGAATATAAAAGTAGCAGGGGCATGGGGGTGCAGGGTGGCTTTCCCCCCTGCATAAATATGGTTACTGTTGTGTTTTTTTTTATTTTTATTTATGTTTTTTTAATTTGTTTTTCACAAAAGTGCATTTTGGCAAAAGTGCACTTTTGCAAAAAACAGCTTGCCTTATTACGTTTTGTTGAAACATAATTTTGATGGGTCAAAGTAGACCCACATATATATAAATATATATATATATATATATATATATATATATATATATATATATATATATATATATATATATATATATATATATATAAATATATATATGTGCTGTCTTTGAAAAGTTCAACACCACAAGTGGATTACAAAGACTTAGCTGATGTTATAGCAATAAGCTCCACCTCTAAAGGTGCATGCTTTCAATCACGTCTGCGTAGATCTTCCATGTATTAAATTCATATTCTGAGTATTCTTTAGTAATGTAACTTGCATATCTGTTTGGACTATAATGTGGTTCACATTTGTTATTTATTTATTTATTTTGTTTGTAAACATACACATGGACTAAAGTTAAAACCATTTAGTGTGAATCAGCATTCTATCCCAGTTAACAGATAAATGAATGAATGAATAAAGTATAAGTGAGGTATTTAACTGTACTGTGAGCAAAAATGTATTACTTTGTTAGGTATTGTGCAATGAATCTGTTCCATCTTTTTATGCTATTTATGTTTTATGCTGTTATTATTATTTATTGGTTTTGTTGACCAGGGTAATTCGACTTAGCCATGTTTTTTAAAACCTCATACAATGGGAGTATACAATACTTTAGTTATAAGGTTACCACCTGTCCCTATTTGTAGAGTTGAGTCCTGTGGAAAACTTTGAAAAATAGCAAATGTCCTAAGTAAGATTTTAGGACAAAAAATATTTCCTAAGTTTTTTTCTCATAGTTTCATAAAACAATTATTTTCCATTTCAAATTCTTAATATGATAGAATACAACAGAAAAAAATTACATTTCTATGAAAGTGAGCTTTTATTTTGGCATGAAAGTGAAATCCATTCCTTTGCCCTGTTTCTGTGTATGATTTGTCCTGGAAATGTGCACACTGCCCATAAAAAGTGTCACACTTTGGACATATGAAAAGGTGGCAATCCTACTTTAGTTACTGTTGAAGTGCATAGCTTTGGAATATTCTGCATATGTACATCTGCTGGTTAAGTTCTCCATTAGCTTAAGGGTACTATTTGGTTTTCAACAGCTCAGTAAGGTAAACTTAATCAAGAACTGTCAAAGTAACAGACCTCACAGAATTGCCTTTATAAAATCCATGTTGGCTGTCAGATGCAACGTCATGTATTTCTAGAGGACCTCAGAGTTAGTCAGATAACAGCCTTTCAAACATTTTAGATAGGAGCAGTAACAATGCTATGGTGCAATATTACACTTTATGTACCAGAACTATCACAGATATATTCCATCCAGATCTGAACAAACTTGTAACTGGCTATTAGAAAGTCAGTTTCTAATTTAGTAAATCTAAGATCTATGGCACCTATTGTTAAAAGTGGCACACTTTTACTTTTTGATATGGCTGCATAAAATTGGACCTCAGCCAAATAAAAGTTAAACCTTTGTTCCACACAACACAATCTTGAAAAGACTTTCCACATCATTTCTTGAAGTATTAAATGCTAATCTCTGCAGCCAGTCAGCACTGCACTGTCCCGAGGTAAGGCCCAGATTTGCACTGAACTCATAGTTAATGGCTCTACGTATATTAAACCAGTGGATATAACAAACCTGCTGGCTGACAGGTTCAGTGAAAACTTCACTCCCCTGTCTCTGCCACATGTACCCCAAAGCATCCCTAACACCTGTCCCCCACCTAGTATCTCCAAGGAGCAGGCCTTAAATGCCCTCTCCAAGGCCAAAAACACAGCCTCTATGGGACCAAACAACATCCTGGGCTGTGTTCTACATGGGTTAAAACAGGTATTAGCATCACCACTGGGCACAGTTTTCAATCACAGCCTAAGCACTGGCTTTATCCTAGCAGAAGGAAAAACAGCTACCATCATCCCTTTGCACAAAGGGGGTGCATCCATGGACCCAGGGAATTACAGACCCATTAGACTGACCAGCCGTATCTGCAAGGCCATGGAATGAATCATTATGGACCTTATTAACAAAGATATAGAAAACCTCTGCTTGCTTGACCCCACCCAGTTTGGCTTTGTCAAGGGGAGATCATACCTGTTAAATGTGATGGACTTCTTTGAGATAGTCAGCAAAGCCCTAGACAAGGGCAAATCTGTGCATACAGCCTACACAGACATAGCCAAGGTCTTTGACACAATTCTCCACTCAGACATCACTGATAAACCCACCCAGCTGGGAATCAACCATATATTGTTAGGTGGGTTGCAAACTGGCTCACTGATAGAACTCACACAGTCAAAATATGGGACTCCACCTCCGCCAGCAGACATGTAACTGGTGGTGTTCCACAGGGAACGGTTCTGTGACCCCTACTGTTCAGAATCTACTTCTCCAAAGCACATGCTAAAACTAAAGGACTGTGGCTGACAAAGCTTGCTGATGACTGCAAACTAGGAGTGATCACTGAAACCCTAAGTGATGTAAGCATCCTGCAAGAAGGTCTTACACAGACTAATGACTGCTGCCAAAGTCATGGTCTTAATGCAGAAAAATGCATTATCATCTCCTTTGGCATGGGTGATGTTTCTGCAAACTACCACATCAATAGCAATGCCCTAAGGACACAGTAAGTGGTGAGAGATCTGGGCGCACAGGTTGACAGCAACCTCAGCTTTAATCACCTTGTCTCTGCAGTGGTAAGAAGGGCATAGTATATTGCTCATCTCATAAGTAAGGGCATTGCCTCCAGAGGTTATAACCCCCTGTACTCTTGCTTCATCAGGCCAATAATAGAGTACAACACCTCATTTGGTATGTTCCTTTCTAAACACCTGCAGCAATTGGAGAGACCACAAAGCTTCCTTACAAAGAAAATTTAGGGTCTTCAAGACCCGCCTTATTTGGACAGACTGAAATCATTGTTACTTTAGTCTGTGTCGCACAGACTGCTCTGAGGTTACCTATGTTTTGCTTATTGAGCAATCTCTGACCCAGCTTTAATGGAAATGCTGCACATTCACAAGTCAAATGGCACACAGGTCAGTCACTCAAACCACTTTAACCTGGTATGTGATATCAACAGAACTTGCTGGAGAGACAGATTTGTTTCACAGAGTTTGCCCCACTTTTGGAACAAGCTTCCATTTCACCTTAAACAAAGCCCCTCGTTGGCCCTATTTAAGTGTAATTTGCACGATAGGATGGGTAACCAGAAATTCATCCTTGGGGGTTCCACCTGTGTCCCTCTTGGACAGGGGCAGTAGGTGCTGATTTTAGTGTCTGCTTGAACCAGATACCCTTGGGAACATGGATTGAACTTGGCTAAGCTTGTAAGGACCTTGGGGCTGTTAGCCTATTAACATCCTATGATCCTCTGTTAGGACCTTAGTATCATACACCTGTATGGTATTTATTGCAGTCTCCTTTGTGTTAACTATTGTGGTGTTTACATTTGTTTTATTTACATGTAATTCAAGTCTTGCTTATCTAGTAACTTTCTGCTTTTCTCTTCCTAACAGGTAAATTTATAGGAGACTGGGGTATTTGATAAACAACTCTAAACAATATAACAAAGTAAGCACTGCAAAGGATGAAATAAGAGAAGAGTCACATATGAGGTTATAGCCATTCTCTGACTAGTTACTCTTAATGGATACAATGCTGTTGTGTTTATTTTAGGCCTCATTTAATACTTGTACTGTATTCAGTCCACAACACTGTAGGAAATACAATTATGTGTCTTGATTATATTTTTCTGAAGAATCTTCTTATTACCTTCATATTGCCATAAACTTCCCCATTCCCTTAGTTTAATATTTTAAAGTTCTTCTTCTTGTACATAATTTCTTCTTAAATCCATCTTATCTCCAATAATTGCCAGGTTTCTAGATGTTTCTGAACTTCCAATTTACATAACCCTTTCTTGCACTGTTCACTATCAGAAAGACTACTTTTCCTAAAACATGTATTGTGAGTCTTTTGATGAAGCCCTTGATAATTTATCTGCTCTATGAACTACCACAGAATTATTAAGTTGAAGTTCCAGATGAGCCCCCTGCAGTAATTTATACTGGGTTTACAAACCTTCAGTCTTTCTGCCAGCAGTATATCCCTTAGAAAACACGAAAAAAACTGTATTAACTGGAGCCATCTCAATAGTAGGCATTCTGTAGCAGCTATAGGTCATGATCTTGGTTATCAGCTGCCAGCCTTTCCCCGTATGACATCCTGTGCAGAGATTAGTTATCATGAGAAGAAGGAATTCACATTTCATGCAGAAGTTTAGTTATTATTTTTAATAAAGTGACACAGTTTTATGCAGTACTACAATAAAATGCTGGCTAGAAGAGAACCTGCAAAAAGTATTATCTCCAATAGAAAGTGAAGCTGTCCTCTGACCTTCCACAGAAAGGAGAACATTTGACACTATACTGGTAGCATTCATGTGAGAATTGTGATGGCATGCATTTATTTATGACCTGTGTAGTACAATGTGTGAGATTTCTGGAATTTGTTTAGGTAATAAAAGGGGGGTATTTAGCTACTTCCAGACATAGTTCCTGTTCTGTACTTTGTCTCTTTCTTGCTTGGAAAACTTAAAACAATATAGAAGTAGACAGAATTCTGCATGCCTGCCCTAACTTCCTTACTGACTTTCAGATACAATGATTATAGTAGGATGGAACTTCTGTATAAATTCCACAAGTTGGTAATTCAGGATGTTACTTGAATGATCCAACTGCAGTAGATGATGACAGAAGAAAATTAGCAGTCCTATTAAGGTAAAATTTCCAGTCATATGTGTAATGTAAAACTTGAATGAAGAATACCTTTACTTAAACTTCGCATTGCAGTAAAAACATTGTTTCCCTCATTCATTGTTCATTCATTTACTTTCTGATGCCTACATCATCCTTTAAAGAACATAAGGAAGCAGGAGTCTATCCTGATAAATGAATATAAAGGCAGTGAGTCAATCCAGAAATAGGAGAATAGTGCATCACAGTAGACACACACTCACGCATGCATGCATGTGCACACACACACACACACACACACGCACACACACACACGCACACACACACACACACACACACACACACACACACGCGCACACACACACACACACACACACACACACACACACACACACACACACACACACACACACACACACTCACAATAAACATAGACATACATACATGCATGCACACACACAAAAACACACACATACAGATTTACATAACATGGTGCATGCATACGTCATAGAGGCAATTTAAAAAACTGTCAATCCAGCTGTCAGCATCTATTTGGGATCTAGCAAGAAAACCAGACACCCCTGCTGTAAAACACAAAGACACATGGAGGGAATCTAGATTTTTGCATAAATTGCATTCATTTAGAAACCAAAGTGGAGAACCAAGTGACATGAAGTAGCATTGCTAAATCCTACACAGTTGTGCCATCCCATCAGTTCTCAGTTCCACCTGTATTAAATTCCAAGTCATGGGGAGCAATAGCCAATCACTGCAAGCAACATGTAAAAGACAGAAACCAGTCCCGGATGGACAGGAGTCCACTGCAAGATAGATGAGCAGTCACAATGTGCACACACACACACACACACACACACACACACACACACACACACACACACACACACACACACACACACACACACACACACACACACACACACACACACTTAGCAGCAGTGTAAGCATTACCAACTCAGTCTTTGGGAAATGTGAGAAAATGAATCCCCAGTCAAAACACTCTGCACACTGATAGTACATTCAAACTAAGTACAGAAGGCACCCAGAGCAACAACCATAATGGAGAACAAAATACTGTAAGGTAGCATCACTAACTGCTACTAACTGTTATATGTCTGTATTCACCAAAATTCATTTACAGAATAGAAGTCTTTTCACATATTTTCAGTATTGGTATGGAGCTGCCAGCCTAGCTAGCTGGAATTTTGTAAATACTTCTATGTTATTTGTGAATATTGCTATGATTCTTACAGAACTGTATGTTATGTACTGAGCTTCAAGAATGTAACCACAGTGTACCCTACTGGAAAAGAACAGAAATGTATATAAACTATATTAATAGTAAAACATACAGCGTTAACTTGCAAAACTTCAAGAAAATAAGTTGAAATTGTTTATGATTGTGCTATAAAGGTTAATTAATGCAAGTAGACAGGATGTCTAGAGCTAGAAGTTTTTCCTATTGTTTTGAGTCAGAAATAATTACTAGGTTTCAAATGTAAAGTGTTTTTATTGTTCTGTGACTTCCTAGCAGCTGAGAGATAAATATTTCTGACACAGAGATGTTGGTTTCTGTTAGCCTGGGAAATGAAGGCAGGTAACAAAGAGTGATGTCATCCAGCTGACCCAGCAGTAATGTTTTGATATTAATTTCACACTGAGCTAATCGAAGGAAGGGCACCGAGCAAACCCTGATCTGTGATATATAACATTAAGTATCCTGTTTTTTGATAATTTTTACGAGTTACTTATAGCACTTTTATTGTCTGCTGCATACTTTTCTAGCTAGTTTTACTGTGTGTGAGGTATTAACTGGAAATTTTCTACATTTGTTAAGTACCTGTTTAGGTTTGTTTGTTCTGATTTCCTGCCAAGGAGTGTATCATATAACTTGTTTGTTCTGATTTTTGTCTCCCACCCTCCCTGGTGGTGCTGCGGTAGCATTGTCGCCTCACAGTAAGACGCAGTCCAGTTCGATTCACAACTAGAGCATCTTCTGTGTGGAGACATGCATGAATGGGCGTACCTTCGTTGAAGGTTGTGCATCTGGGCTGGCATCTTGGCATGTAAAAATCTACTGCCAATCATTAGAGGAGCGGAGTTCCGCTGTGGCGACCCCAAACCGGGAAAAGCCGAAAGACACAACAACAACCCTCCCTATTGGTATCCTGTTTTTATACTTGGTGGCTTTGCAGTTGCCCACCTCTACTGTAAATTTGATCTGTGACACTCCTCCCATTTTAGTGTCATTACTTCATTCTACCTAATACAGGGAGAACATTTGAGAAGGCCAACCCACTTAGTTCTTAACCTGAAGTTATCTCCTGATCCTCCTTACTTCCTTTCCACTTTACAAAAAAAAATAAGCTTCTTTCCTGCCTTTCCTGTAAGTAGCCTAGTCCAGATACAGATTTGCTGTATCCAGGACTGTTTGTAAGCTTCTGAGCCTCCGCCGCTTAGCTAGGGTTAAACTATTCCCAGTACCATAAAGTCTGCTCTTCAAATTTTCCCTTAGAACTAGCCAGTTTTTTTTTTTAGTTTTTAGCACTCAAATCTGTTTCTTTGAGCTCAGCACTTGTTCAGAACTCATTGTGAGCACTAAATAAGCTACAAATCACTGCAGCACTCAACTTTCCCTCACTTGTCTAAAGGAAAACAGGTTTTAGTACTTAATAAATAGGCACCTATCCAGGCATGTCTAATGGTCAGCTTCCGGTGTTTTCTACTGTCTACCTGATGAATCTGGGCATCTTGGGGCAATTCAGCAATTGCCTCATGTACACAGACAACCCCCTCCTCCTACCACCCAACACTACAACCCATGAGAGATGCACTTATATAGCCAAACTGGAAGCAAAGCTGTCTTCGCCCAAGACTGGACTAGACAGTCAAATGGAGAGGGTAAACACTTGCACCACACCACACTCATCACATAGTCCCTCAAAACCTACACCATCAAAACACACACATAGAAACACAAAACACACACCTATATTCACAGAGGCTTTCAATAAAAATCTGCCCAAGCAACAGGGACCTCCAAAGCAGAAATGCAAGCAACCTCCACCCCCAACACAACCCAAATGACACAAAGCCCACAAATTCAGTGTGCAGCTCAACCACAGCCCATAAGGCATAACAACGTACCCAACCACTCAGTCATAGGTAACTCTATAGTCAGGCACACTGATGTTCCACTCACCAGGCTAAACAAGGAGAAAGTTACTGTCAGCTGCCTGTCAGGTGCCAGGATCCACCACATAATGCACACACTCAGGTCACTCCACAACAAGTGCAAATATGACTCTGTCATTGTCCATGTTGGTGTGAATAACCAGAGATGTACCTCCCTGGACTACATTAAAAGAGACATGGAGGAGCTGTCTGATCTTGTAGCCCAGTAAGATATGACCCTAGCCCTAAGTAACATCCTGCCATCACCCAGAATGATACCACAGTACAAGGACAAAATGACTGACTTCAACAATTGGCTAAGCTACTGGTGTCATTGTAAGGGGATCCAGTATCTGTCTGCCTGGGATGACATGATTGACAGACCACAATGCTTTGCCAGAGATGGCCTGCACATGTCTCCCTTGGGATTCCGGATACTGGCTAAGGCTCTTGCCACCCCTATAGTGCCTTTTTAGGCAAGGTTCAAATGACAAACTCACCACTGTAACAGGTGCAAGCAAGCAAAATCTGAGGGTAATGCTACTCAATGCTAGAAGTCTAAACCTCAAAATGCACTCACTTGAGGCACTCCTTGAAATAGAGAACATCAACATCTGTGCAGTGACAGAGACCTAGTTCAAGGTTCCAGAGAGCACCCCTGCATTACCAGGCTATAATTCATACCACACCTTTCGGCCACCTAACCTGGACCGAAACACTAAAGGTGGAGGCATGTCCATATTCATTAAGGATATCCACACCTCCAGGCTAGTTGCTCAGCATAATGCATCCGAGATTATCCAAGTGCAACTAACTCTGGGCAAGACCGCAATCCAATTGTACTTTGCTACAGATCCCCCACCAAACCCCAGGATTCCCACTCCTCATTTCTTGATACACTGGAAAATATTAGGGTACAACCTAACACCCTAATAATGGGCGATTTCAACTACCCCACCATTACCTGGGAAAACTACTCATGTACCAACTCTTTTGCTCAACGTTTTCTGGAATTCATAAATTCCAGTGCCTTGGATCAACTTATCCACACCCCCACCAGGGGCAGCAATATCCTAGACCTGGTCATTACAAATATGGGCAACCAGTGTTACACACCAGAGGTCAATTCCTCGTTGGTCAGATCTGACCACAAGCTAATCGCCCTAGACATCTACATCCCACCCCAACCCCCATTAGGGAAACCACCGTAAAAAATTTCTCCAAAGCCAACTTCACGCTTCTTAAGACAGAAGTGCCAAACTTCATGACACCCATGCAGATGGACAATAGAGGTGCAACTGCTGAATCCTGCACAAATGCAGTTTATAAGCACTTATATGTGTGCATGGATTGTGCAATCCCTAACAGAACCAAGATGCTATCCTCCAAAAAAAAGAAGCCAATCTGGTGGTCCGCTGCCGTAAACAAACTCTACAACAGAAGAAAGAAACTGTTGCAAAAAAGAGTAAAATCCCATCATTGGGGGAAATCGCTGGACAGCTTCAGTAAAAAGCTGAGATCCCTCATAAAATCCTCCATAACTAGTTATGAAAACAAAATCACCACTGATTCTAAAGACAACCACAAAGCATTCTATAGCTATGTCAAGAATCTCAATGGCAACACTCAGATCTGCTCTGAGTTACAGTACAATGGCACTAAATATACAAAACCAACTGATATTGCCAACATCCTGGCAGATAAGTTTAGTGCGAACTGTACCCCCCCCTCACCCCCTAAAGGGCCCATCTCTATACCAGAAGAATACAAAGCTCCTGTAATCACGGCTGCACAGGTAAAAACCACACTCTCCAAAGTCAAGAACACAGCATCTATGGGACCTGACAACATCCCATGCTGCGTTCTACATGAACTATAGAACAAACTGGCACCCACCTAAGTACCATGTTCAATCATAGCCTCACCTCAGGCTTTCTGCCCACTGTGATGGTTATCTCACTCCACAAAGTGGGAGCCACTATGGACCTCAGGAACTACCATCCCATTAGCCTGATGAGCCTGGTCTACAAGGCTACTGAACGTATCATCATGGAACTTATAAACAATGACATTGGTAATCTCCAAACTCTGGACCCCAACCAGCTGGGGTTTGTAAAAAGCAGATCATGTCTCCTAAACCTGATAGACTTCTTTGAAGTGGTCACCAAAGCTGTAGATGAGGGTAAGGTGGTTCACACAGCCTATCTAGATCTCACCAAGGCTTTTGACACTACCCTCCACTCTGAAATTATAGATAAACTCACTAAACTAGGTATAAATCCCTATGTCACAAGATGGGTTGCCAACTGGCTCACTGACAGAACCCACACTTTGAAAGTAGCACACTCCAAATCTGACTTCAGACCAGTGGCAAGTGGAGTACCACAGGGTTCAGTCCTGGGTCCTCTCCTGTTTGGTATCTACTTCTCAGAAGTACAGGCTAACACAGAAGGTCTTTGGCTAATGAAGTTCGCAGATGACTGAAAACTAGGAACCATAATTGAAGCTCCTAATGATGTGGGCATCCTACAAAAGGGCCTCACTGAGACAGATGCCTGGTGTCAAAGCCATGGCCTCAAGCTCAATGCCAAAAAGTGCATCGTCATCCCTTTTGGTAAAAACTCTGTACCCATGAACTACCACATAGGCGGTAGTCTACTTAACACCAAAAGTGTGATAAGAGACCTTGGGACACAGGTGGACAGTAGTCTCTCCTTTGATAATCACATCACCACAGTAGTCAGGAAATCCTTCTACATGACACACCTCATCACAAAAGGTTTCTCATTGAGGAAAAAAGAGGTCATTGTTCCCCTCTACTCGTCACTCATTAGACCCATTATAGAGTACAACACCTCTTTTGGTATGTACCTCACAAGACATCTACAACAACTAGAAAGGCCGCAGAAATACCTCACAAAGAAGATTACCAGCCTCAAACAGATGCCCTACACAGACCGTCTCAAAAAACTCCAGCTTTACTCCGTCGCATATCGCCTACTCAGAGGTGATCTCTGCCTAACATACAAAGCTATGTCAAACCCAAAGCTGTTGGACATGCTCCACTTAAAGAAATCCCAATCCCTCCAAGCTACATGCCCGAGGGACCTAAACCTTGTCACCACAATAAACAAACATGCTGGAGTGATAGATTCCTGTCCCAGAGACTTCCGATACTCTGGAAAAACTACCTATCTATATCTATCAAAGCTCCTCATTAGTACACTTCAAAAAAAATCTTGATGATTGGATGTGAGATAGGAAATTCACCCCTGTGATCACTTCTGTGGCTCTGCTTGACAGGGGCACAGGAAAATAATTTTCTTGGGTGGCGAAAGCCAGGGTACCTTTTTAGCTAGGCTTATATATGCCCTAGGGCCAATATGCTGCTACCTACCTATGAACCTATGAATTTGGGAACTCTCTCAGAGACTGTGCATTTTGTATTTGTCTTTGGACCGGGAAACATCCTCTCATCAGCACTTGCTTTGCTAATAGTAAGCAATCAGGGTGTAGTAATCTCTCTTAGATATAGATAGGAATATACTAAAGATTAGTTTAGATGTTTTCGTATTTATTTGAGACTGTCCTGCAATGTTGTTTTAAAATATTTGCTGTGATTCTGAACTCTGTAGTCACTGTGTTGAGTTATAGAGTATTGTCTTGTTCTTTTATTATTAAATATATTTAAACCTTTTAATTGTGGCTGGTTTGTTTAGAGATATTTAAGCTCGTACAGTACTTGCATATGTATTTGGTGACACTGTATGGGTCACTCCAACAGCCTTGGTCTTGGTCACACGTATCACATTTGGATAATAGTAACATTACACAGTAGAATTGGTCACCCTTTGTAAGGGCCTTAGTGCAGCTGATAAAGAGCTGGTTGGTGTCAGTGATAACTACCTTTTAGTCTGGACTGGATGGCGCACAGCTAGTAAAACTGTGCCAGCCTTCCCAAGGAGTGTCTGTGTGTTAATATATAAATGAGATCTCAAAGTGTGTCTGTCAGCTACTTGCAGGGACATGAAGCAATGGTTGGACAGAGAGGGTGCTGGAGGTTTTGGCTTGACCGCTCAGCTGAGATCATAACCCTATAACTGTGCCAGTGGGGAGTCTTATTGGGGATCTGGAGAAAGAGTGAGAAACCAACCCCAGACTGACTGTGATCTTTGTGTGCTTTTAAGGGAAATTCTACTTTTTTATGTGTGTACTTGTAATCCTTCCAATGTGTACATCCATCACTTGTGCTAGTGGTGAGGATTGAGGCTTCCTTGATTACTGGGCCAGTGCAGGGGCATCACATATTAATTGTTTGGCAGTGGTAGGATATCTACATCATATATTAATTCTTTGACAGTGGTGAGATAGCCACATCACATATTAATTGGCTTGTAGCGGTGTGTATATTGAATTCCTGTAGCCTGTGCACAGTGGTCACTGAAGGTGTTTGTACTCTCTATCAGTCACACAGTGAACATTCAGAGTTCATATCACAATTGTTTTTTTTGTTTTGTTAGCTTAGTTAGTCAGGGAGAGCAGGCAAGCATGTCAGCAGAGGAGTATGGCAAGCTGACAAGGAGCCAGTTGGCTAAAATGTGCCAGGCTAAAGGACTGGTGCCTGCCAACCTGACTAAAGCATACATGATTACAGCTTTAGTCATAGCTGCATCACAGAATAGCAACCAGGAGGACAATCAGACTGGACGTGGAGATGGACAACTCTCAGAAAATTTACAACTCAACATTTCCACAGAGAACTTAGAAATCTGTCTGGAGTTAAAGAGACTTGAGCTGGGGGCCAAGCATTTAGAAATAGAGGCAACAGAGAGACTGAGGCATCTAGAGACTGAGGAAAATGAGAAACTGCAATGTCTGAATGCTGAGGAAAATAAAACACTGTGATGCCTGGAAGCTGAGGAGAAGGAGAGGGCAGAGGCAACATGAAAAGGAGATGCTGACTCTTCGCTAGAGTCATGGAGATAATGGGTAAGGGAGTAACCAAACCCCAGAAGCAACAGAGGTCAGTAAATTTCTTCCACAGTTTACAGAGGGGGATAATTTTGATAGTTTCATTCATATGTTTGAGAGGGTATGTAAACAGTATAATGTTGACCAAGGGCTCTGGGTATGGTTCCTGACTCCCTTACTCCATGATAAAGCTGTAACTGTTCTTTCCAAATTGTCTGATACTGATTGTTTAAATTATAATGTTGTAAAGAACTGTTTGCTAGAATTTTTTGTAAACACCTGAGGCTTATAGGAAAAAGTTTTTTGTGCATAGACGCAAGGCAGATGAAAGTGTGTGTGAATATGTTGCTGAACTAAGCACTAATTTTCATAGGTGGGTTAGTGGATGTCAGGTCACCACTTTTGAAGGGCTGGCAGACCTTTTGGTAAGGGAACATTCCCTTATCACTTTTCCTTAGGACATGGGAATCTGGTTAGCTGATAGACCATGCAGTATTGTGGATGAGTTGGGGAAGAAGGGAGACCTATACATAGCAAGCAGGGCATCACTGCACAGGAAAGGGACACCCAGTGCTGCTCATGGGTCAAAGGGAACCCATGGTGGGCAGCCCAGACTGCCCCAACAGAGTCTGCCATTAGCAATGGAAGCCATTAGTCTAGATACATGTCCAGGACCAAGGGTTAAATGTTTTAAATGCAACCAGTGGGGCCATGTAGCATATAGATGTCCACGGAGGCAAGGTGGGGAACAAAAGGTTGGAGAGCCAGTAAGTAGGAATGACAAAATGCCAACAGTAGGCTGTCTCAAGACAACAAGGGTACCAAACTACCACAAGAGTTTATATCCTATCTTAGTGAATGGGAAAGAGGCCATGGCTAAGAGAGACACAGCCTCTGACCTAACCATTGTGTAGCCTGCAATGGTTACACAGGAGCAGTACTTGTTTGGGCAGTCTATTCCAATCAGAGCTTTAGGAGGGACCCGATTCCAAATACCTTTGGTTAGGGTTCACCTTGACTGGGAGGGTGGAAAAGGAAGCCAGCATGTAAAAGTGTTTGAGGATATCCCTGCAGATATCCTGATAGGGAATGATTTTGATAATGCAGTATCGTGTGTTCATGCAGTTACAGGTAGTCAGGCTTGAAGACAAGCATGTGGGTCTGGTAGCCTGGGGAGACCCAGGCAGACCACACACTTGCAGCCAGGACTGGTGAGTTGGCTAGTTTAGGGAGGGAGCTACCCTGTAGCAGTGAGACTGAAGGTGAGCCACAGCTGCTTGTGGGTACTAATGTTCCCTTGGACAGAGTGACTGCAAGGGCAGAGGTGAGTAGTAGTACCCAGGCTGCCAGTGAGGAACCGCTGTCAAAGGATACCAGACTTCATGTGGAAGGGGACCTGGGAAGGGTTACTAAGAGAAAGTTGAGACAGGCTCAGCTCTCAGACCCTACATTACAAGGCATGAGGTAGGTAGCCAGTGAAGCACCTAATTCTCAAGGGAAGGGGAATCTGTATACTGGGACAAAGAGTTACTGTATAGAGAGTGGACCCCTGAGGGTGGGCTAGAAAGTGAAAGAATACAGCAGTTGGTAGTGCCCAGAGCCAACCATCTGGCACTACTAGCCATAGCCCATGATACTCCCTTTGCAGGTCATATTGGCATAAAATGTACAAAGAGACATATTATGCAGAACTTCTATTGGCCTGGGATTTCCAGAGATGTAACAGGGTACTGCAGAATCTGTGAGCAGTGCCAAAAGGTAGGCAAGGTAGGAGACAAGGTGAAAGTTCCTTTGATGCCTTTGCCTGTGATTGAGGAGCCATTTCAGAGGGTAGCTATGGATATTGTGGGGCCTCTGATTACCCCAAGTTCCATAGGGAAAAAGTATATCCTAGTGGTAGTGGATTATGCTACTAGATACCCTTAGCCAGTGGCTCTGTCCTCCATTCAGGCAGAAAAGGTGGCAAATGCTTTGTTAGAGATTTTCAGCAGGGTAGGTTTCCCAAAAGAAATACTGACTGACAGAGGTGCCAATTTCATGTCAGATCTGCTGGCTTGTCTGTGGAAGTACTGTGGGGTGAAGGACCTAAAAAACACCCCCTACCAGCCCAGACTAATGGTCTTGTTGAGAGGTTAAACTCTACACTCAAGACTATGCTACAGGCATTTGCAGACCAGTTTAAGAGGGAGTGGGACAAATATTTGTCCCATCTGTTGTTTGCTTACAGAGAGGTTCCCCAGAAATCCACAGGTTTTTCACCCTTTGAGTTGCTGTATGGGCATAGGGCGAGAGAACCTCTAGATTTGATCTGAGATGAGTGGGATGGTGAGTGTGAATCCCACAGGGACTCTGTTGTGGCATATGTCCTAAACCTCAGGACAAGGATCAGGGAACGCACGGACTTGGCCCAGGAGAACCTGTCAGAAGCCCAAGAGCAGAAAAAGGTCTGATATGACAGGAATGCTCGAGCTAGAGAGTATGATGTAGGGCGGCAGGTAATGGTTCTCAATTCTGTCAGACACAACAAGCTGCAGGCAATTTGGGAGGGACCCTTCAGGGTAGTAAGGAAGGTCAGTGATGTTAACTACATGATAGAACTGCTAGGCAGGAGGCAGGGGCACAAACTGTATCATGTTGACATGATGAAACCTTGTGCTGAGTATTTGCAGTGGATTGCAGGAGGAGTCTGAGGAGGATCTGGTCACTGATCTCCTCAGTGAGGCTCGGACTGACACCTCACTGGAAAGGGTAGCAATTTCCCAGCAGCTATCCCCTACTTAGGTTCGACAAATCCCAGCATTGTTACAGGGTTTTGGGGACATGTTCACTGGGAAACCAGGGCACACCCACATGGTGCAGCACCATGTGGATACAGGACCCCAGAGGCATATTAAGCAGGCCCATTATAGGGTGCCTGAGAGAGTCAAACAGACTCAAGGGAGGATATACAGGAAATGCTGGAACTAGGGGTAATGCAGGAGTCCAGCAGTCCCGGTACCAAAGAAGGATAGCAGCACCAGGTTCTGTGTGGACTACAGGAAATTAAATAGTCATACAAAGTCAGATGCTTACCCCATGCCTAGAATAGATGAAGCCCTAGAGCAGCTGGGTGGGGCTAAATATCTTACCACCATTAACATTACCAAGGTTTACTGGCAGGTGCCCTTGACTCCCAGTGCTAGAGAGAGGTCAGCCTTTGTGACTCTTTTTGGCTTGTATGAGTTCACAAAGATTCCCTTTGGGATTAAAAATGCCCCAGTGACTTTCCAGAGGCTGGTAGATTGTATCCTAGCAGGAGCAGGAAATTTAGCCATTGCTTACCTAGGTGATATTGCCATCTACAGCCATGCACCTTCAGCATGTCAGGAAGGTATTGGGCAGACTACAGGGGGCAGGGTTGACCATTAAGCCCAGCAAATTTCAGGTGTGTATGACAGAGGTCTCCTACCTGGGACATAGAGTGGTGAGTGGTAAGATCAGGCCAGAACCTGCCAAAGTGGAAGCCATTCAGGCATGGCCTGCCCCTGTTATAAAAAAGCAAGTGATGGCATTTTTAGGGACAACAGGGTACTACAAAAAGTTCATCCCCAGTTATAGTACCATAGCTGCTCCCCTCACAGACCTGACAAGGAAAAACCGGCCAGATAAGGTGGTGTGGTCCCCAGCATGTGAGCAGGCATTCCAGAAGCTTAAAGGAGCATTGGGAGGACCCCCTGTGTTAGTCTTTCCAGATTACAGCAAAGAATTTGTTGTGCAGGTGGATGCTTCAAACCATGGGGTGGGGGCTGTACCTAGCAAGTTTCCTCAGTGGGAGAAGAGCACCTAGTGGTATATCTCAGTCATAGGCTCCAACTCAGGGAGGAATGCTATGCAGCTGTAGAAAAAGAACGCCTAGCCATAGTGTGGGCACTCCAGAAACTTCAGCCTTATCTATATGGAAGGAAATTCACTGTAGTTACAGACCACAATCCCTTAGCATGGCTACAGTGAGCCAGCCAGCAAAATGTCAAGTTACTAAGGTGGAGCCTAGGGATGCAAGCATATGGTATGACAGTACATCATGACAGTGGGGTTAGCAATGCCAACACAGATGGATTCTCAAGACAGGGAATGGGGTAAGGTATACCAAGATAGGCTCAATCCTCTCAAGCAACATTTCTCAAGGGTCACTTGAAACACTGGCTTAAGTTTTCAGGGGGGGGAATTGTAAGGCTGCCAGCCCAGCTTGCTGGAATTTTGTAAATAATTCTTTGTTATTTGTGAATATTGCTATGATTCATATAGAACTGCATGTTATGTACTGAGCTACAAGAATGTAACCTCAGTGTAGCCTACTGAAAAAGAACAGAAATGTATATAAACTTTATTAATAGTAGAAGTTGGAACATACAGAGTTAACTTTCAAAACATCAAGAAAATAAGTTGAAATTGTTTATGATTGTGCTATAAAAGTTAATTAATGCAAGGAGACCGGATGTCTAGAGCTAGAATTTTTCTTATTGTCTTGAAACATAAATAATTACTAGGTTTCAAATGTAAACTGTTTTTATTGCTCTGTGACTTCCTAGCAGCTGCACATCTGAGAGATACTTATTTTTGACACAGAGATGTTGGTTTCTGTTAACCTGGGAAATGAAGGCAGGTGACAAAGATGGATGTCATCCAGCTAACTCAGAAGTAATGTTTTGATACTAATTTGGGAACTCTCTCAGAGACTGTGCATTTTGTATTTGTCTTTGGACCTGGAAACATCCTCTCATCAGCACTTGCCTTGCTAATAGTAAGTAATCTCTCTTAGATGTAGATAGGAATATAGTAAAGATTACTTTAAATCTTTCTGTATTTATTTGAGATTGTCCTGCAATGTTGTTTTAAAATATTTCCTGTAATTCTGAACTCTGTAGTCACTGTGTTGAGTTATTGAATATTGTCTTGTCCTTTTATTATTTATTATTACATTTATTTAAACCTTTAATTGTGGCTGGTTTGTTTATTGATATTTAAGCTCTTAGAGTACTTACATATGTATTTGGTGACACTGTATGGGCCACTCCAATAGCCTTGGCCTTGGTCACACTTATGATTTGGATAATAGTAACATTACACAGTAGAATTTGTCACCCTTTGTAAGGGCCTTATAGTAACTGATAAAGAGCTGATTGGTGGCAGTAATAACTACCTTTTAGTCTGGCAGAAGGGAACACAGCTAGTAAACCTGTGCCAGTCTTCCACAGAAGTATCTGTGTGTTTGTATATAAATCAAATCTCAAAGTGTGTGTGTCAGGTACTTTTGGCAGGGACACAAAGCACTGGTTGGACAGAGGCTGGAGGTTTTGGCATGACCACTCGGCTGAGATCTTTACCCTATAGCTGTGCCACTGGCAAGTCTTACTGAGGATCTGGAGAAAGAGGGAGAAACCATCCCCAGATTGACTGTGATCTCTGTGTGCTCTTAAGGCAATTGTATTTTACTGTGTGTGTACTTGTCATCTTCCCACTGTGTACATCCCTCACTGGTGCTAGTGGTTTGGATTGAGGCTCCTTGATTACTGGACCAGTGCAGGGGCATCACAACTGGTATATATAAATCAGGGAAGTAGATAGTGCCGGTCCCCAAGTGGTGGGTGCAGGGGGACTTGTAAAAATAAAAATCAGATAAATTCATGTAAGACATGTAAGACATTTTTAGCTGCACAGGCAGTAGCTTAGCAGTGACTTGTAGAAATGTTTTCCTTCTTTAGTCTGATTTCATATTGGTTCGGTTCTCATTCCCAATATCAGTTTTGTGCAGGGCGTTTCATCAAAGGATTTTTAAATAGTATGTGGCTTTACTCATTCTTATGTTAATGACAGTGATGTTTCCAAGACTGCTGTTATTTGGAGAAAGAGAAGAACACAAGTATATATTTGCTCTTTCTCCAAGGTAGTGCAGTTTCAAAAATTATTATATTTAGGCAAAGCCCTATATTGTGTGTGCAATATCAGTTATAATATTTTATTTTTATGCTATTTTTTTATGTTTGTTTGTTAGTTTTTTTTCCATATTTGAATGGCTGGTCAGTTGGTTGGTTTGTTGTGTTGTTGGTGCATAGTACATGAAATGCTGGATATGCCCCAGAACACTGTTTGATGACCCTAACAATCCATTTACAGATTATGCAGGAGCCAACATGTTAATGCAACACATGCCAGAGCATATATTCAGACTATTGAAGGGATACATCTGATGTCTAGACACCTCAAGAAGAAATTTACAGTGCAGTTCAGACATATGCAGCAAGTTATTTGTTGTGTGTGTCATCCTGCAAAACATAGCATTGTGCAAACATCTAGAGCAGCAGGTGAACATCATGGAAGGGCCTTGCATGCAAATCAAAGCAGCAACAGAAGGGCAGGGTGGAGATTCAGGACAATCATGCAGTAGCAGAATTAACACTAGAATAGCTGAAGCAGAGGACACAATACATTGCAACAGTGACAAACAAGTGGCATCTGACAATAGTACTGAGCTATGGGCCATGATACAGAGAATCATCATTGTATTCCCTACCACATGTTATGGTGTTGCAGTTATGTATTAAATTATCCATTCAACCTGTGCAAATGATAATGACTGAGACTTGCCTACCTCTTAACCTGTGTGGTAGGTAATTTCTGATGCACAGCATGACATTGCCAGATGCACAGAGTGAATGTGATACTGAATGCAACACTGTATAACATGTGGTCTGGTCTCTGAAGGTGAAAACAATAGCTATGTCCTCTAAGTGGTTGTGGGGAGTCAGAAATCACATCCTCCACTGTCAGATCATACTACCATGACATGACTACTGGCAATGTCCAGTGTGTTGGCTTGTGGTATTGCAGCTCAATGTGGTCAGTGACAGGAAGAGCAAGAACATGCATATTGCCCTATATAGGCAACTCAGTTAAATAGTGTGCACATTAGCTGCCATAATATTATCAAAATTGAATAACTTGATGCTTAGGTAGGCCTTTATAAATGAGACACCGTTTCTGTTGTACAAACCAGGTTTAAAGACGGTCACTCCTTAGCATCTTAAATAAGTATTGCCAACAACCCCATTAGAAATGATTGCCCTGGATCCACAATAAATATGGAGAATGCCTTTAATTAAGAAGGGAGTACATTACTTACCCAGGCACCTCAAGCTCAAGTGTACATACAGATCTCAACTGGGTAGCATGAAAAGTTACTTTGTGGGAAATATATGTTCCTACTTGCCTCTGTTTGTAAGCATCCTAATACCACTGCATCAAACTTTAGTATACTCTGACAGATCCTGACAGATATTCTTTTTGAATCACAAAACTGAAATTTCATACTACTTGATGATTTTAATGCAAATTATCTCTGCCCATCACATAACATGCTAAATCAGAGGTGTCAAACAGATGGCCCTAGGGTCACAATATGACCTACCAGAGCATTTTATCTGGCCCTTGGCATGTCCTACAACAAACTGTTTTGAATGGACAGACACATGTTAAACAAGACAATGTGCCCCCCCCCTCTAAACCTTGCCAAGCATGGTAAATGGCCCCTGAGCTTTATGTTAAGTGGCCCCTGAGCCAAAAAGGTTCAGCAGTCCTGTGCTAAACCATATAAGTTCCTTAAATAAACAGTCTAACTCACCTATACCTCAGGTCCACCAAACCAGTCCACAGCTATTATCTCACCACTTAAACTACTGCTTACTAACTGCCATACCAGTCTCAGAATTACAGTTCATTCTGGTAGTCACAACTGCCATAGTCGAGAAGAAGCCCTCAACTTCTTTTACAACATACTTTAGCCTATTCAAGATCTAGCTTATTATACCAATAAACAAATGAACAAAATAATAAATAAAGAAATAAGTAATCAATTCAGTGGTAACAATTGTTCCTGGGTCACCAAAGGTACTAAGAAATAAATAAAGTATTAGCTTCTTGCACACAAACTGAAAACATCAGATGACTCACTCTCCCATTCACTATGCACAATGGTTTGTTATGAAACATGTTGCTATTAAAACAATAAAGTCCAGTTACTGCAAAACATGACAACAAACTGTATTTGTAAACCTAACCTTTTAGACACTGAGACCATGCACAGAGTATTGTAGGCCTTAACACAAACAGCTCTAGAACATAACATGTAGCTGAAGGTTACTGCACTGTGTTTGCTTGACTCTTACTCTGTGGAGCAAATAAGCTATAGGTCTACCCCAAGGGAATCAATAGATCTACTGAGTGCCTATGAGAGAGCTGTTTCATTGCCAGCAGAGGGACCAGGCCAAAACAGAACAAATAAACAAAGAAAATATTAATTGCAAATAAAAATTATTATTTTAATGTCAGAAAGACAAATATGGATTGCAATCCAAAGACAAAAGTCTTGAATATAAAACTAAAGATGATAGAGGATCCTCACAATGAAACATCATCAAAGTTTCCCTCCTTGACCAAGAGAAAGGTCAGACTCCAGTATTCTTCATAATAATTTTTTTTCATTTCTTGGTCCAACATTCCCTGCAGTCATGACCTAGTTCTGTGGCTTCACCTCAAGCTATCTTTGTGAAATTACTCAACTTCAGAGACTACCAAGATGTCTTCTATAAAGCTAGAAAACCTCAAATAATTTCATGGGCTTCATGAAAAAATGTTTAGCAGATATCCCAATTCAGTATGTCGCAAAACAGCTAAGTACTAAAACTCCCATCATTTTAAATTAAACTTAAAAAGAACTGCATAGTAATGCTACAAAGTTTTCACCAATATCAAGAGTACACTTCTAGCCAGATGTTGAGACATTATAAAACTCAATGTAATAATGCCTGAACTTTTCAAGTGACAATACGACGTTCTCTTTACTTTTATACTTTTTTCATCAATATTCCTCTTTAGTGGTACTAATGTAGCAACATTAAATGTAATTTAGTTTTCTACACATTATTCCAATAAAAAGGTTAATTTCAATAATAAAAATATCGCATTTCCATGAATAATAATTATAAGCAGACATTTATATATATATTTTTTACTCAAATACACATTTTGTGTTTTGTTCACTTAGATTATGACTAATTTAATTAAGCAACATTGCCTAGGGTGGAAGTGCAAACTGCTTACTTTAAATTACTTGCTTTACTTTATTCCCTTTTCATCCTTTTATGCAGTGTACCAATGTTATGATCAGTGTACCTGCATTTTCTTTTACCATGGGCCAGGGATATTTTGGATGAATTGTGGAAATGTGTATAGCAGAATTATGGATTTTTATAGATGAACTTTACCCATTTCCTCTATAATTTATAGCCACTCCCACTCCCAGGTTATACATAAAATGTTATATTTAAATATGATGCCTTACCTCATCCTTTTCATCTCTGCTCTGTACTTAATCTCTTGTGACTATTATTCTAATGACTAGAAGGATATTCTGCACTTTTGAAACCAAAGAATCCTTAATGAAATATATTTAGCTTCCGGGCTTGTTGGTAGCTGTAATAATCAATAATATTAACAATAACATGCTGCTTTGGTGAACACTTTCTGGCCTCTACAGATAGTCATTCTTGAATCGCTCAAAATTTATAACCATCTATGAATTCTTCAAGGATCTAGGTTAATTTCCTCACCCATGTCTTTAGCTACAATTTTTTTCATATCCAGTATTTTAACTTTTCTAGTGCTACGTCTTCCTACATCTCAGCTAGATAGTTTATTCTCCATTGTGCTTAAATGACACAGCCTGGTTATTCATTGTATTTTGAAATATTCTTTCTACTTCGTAATGTAAACAATGTTTGCATAATCCCAGCTTTGTTTATAAATAATTAATGTTGTCTGTGACATGGGTTTCAACTGAAAAGTGTCCTCAGACCAACCACATTTCTGTTTAACAAATTACAAATGAAACAGCAAATAAAACTTGTCATGTAATGGCCAACAAAATTGATGTTTGGTATATATATATATATATATATATATATATATATATGTATATATATATATATATATGTATATATATATATGTCGATATATATATATATATATTCGACATCAGATGTTCGAATATATATATATATATATATATATATATTGCGAATGAACTGTATATATGCATAAATTCGAAAATAAAGACATTATATATTTTACTTTCGAATTTATGATAGTAAACCATATATGTATATATACATATATATATATATATATATATATATATATATAAAGTCCAAGATTGCTATTTGTTTGAATATTCCTTTTTTTCTTAATGTACGATGAACTCAGAGTTGGTATATATACATTTAGAAGGTGTAGGGTGCTTCCTGTCCTCATTAGGTGATGCAAATAAAGCACCAGTGTTTGATTTTTGATGTTCCCTTATATTTTTGGATTTTATTTTTTGGAATTGCAGGGATTGTGATTATAAGTCTTGGAATTACAATAGGGAAGTCACTTATACACTCTTTTTCTACAGTGCCTCTCAAGATTCTGCCATTTAGAGCATTTTTTAAGTCTTCACTCTTTGTGATTCTACCATTATGAGTTTGCCAGTATACTTCAAGTGAAGTGAGGTAATCCTATAAGAACTGCTTGCCTGGATTTTATTTTCATTAAAACAATTTATAAACATATGCAGTCACAGTATCCATGCTTTGCACAGCATCTTATAGGTAGACTCAAAGCTAGAAGCACAACAGCTATATACAAAAAACTCAGAAGCCTTACAAATTCATCTGCCAAAATCAAACCTTGTTCCAGATATTCTCATTTAATATGATGGCAGAATAATGAAATGATTGCTTATATCACTGTCTATAGGATGTGTTTAGTCTGACACTCTTAAAACTAGATATCAGGTTTCGAGCCAGCATTGTTATTTACAACTCACAGTCACATTGTAATTCATACAAGTTCCAGACTGATAATAATAATGACTTACATATAAGTAACATACAAGAAAGTGTTGCTTGGCTAATTAGTACATCACGAGGAAGGAAGGCAAGCACCATTCAACACCCAGGTCTACAGCGATCACATCACCTAACACTAGAGAATGTATTTCTGCAGTAATTAAACTGATTAAGCTTAAGAGAAAATAATACACTGATAAGATAATCTGTATTTATAGACATTTGCAGCATTCATTTAAACAAAGAGTAACTTACTGGGGAAAGTGAGAATAATACAATGGTTAAACCCTAAAATGCACATTTTTAGCTTTAAATATAATTAAAAAATATACTGGCAAAGGGAAATATTTTATAGGTTCATAGGTAAGTACTAGGCTATCTGCCCGAGGGCATTTATAAGCCTAGCCAGAGAGTGTTGGCTTTCGCCACCCCATTGATTAATTAACTGAGCCTCTGTCAAGCAGAGCCAATGAAGTGATCCCATGGGGTATATTTTCTGTTACTCATGAATTTGTCAGATATAGCTTGTTCTTAGACTTTTTAAAAATTTAAATTTCCATTGGTTTCTGTCTTTTAAACCCAGACATCTGATAATTGAAACATAATTATGTCACTGGCACACATTACAGTACCTTCACAAGAAGGCATGCCTTTGCCTTTGACAATTTAGTTCTACCAAAGCATTTGAATGTAAATTTGCTGACCAAGCCTACTCTGGGCTAATAATATCAGACTAAAGTTTAGACTAATTGTATGTTTGATAGTACTCTAACAAATGCAGTCACACAAGAATCCAGTTTTGATTTTCAGTATTTTAATCTCTGAAGATAATGTCAGAACTGAAATTAACAAAGCTATATTCTAAGTGTATAAAAAATGAATATTCATATGAAAACTTTGTTCATCACAAAAGACAGTAGAGTCTGTTTGTTATACAACAGATGATCACAGCTGGGAACATGGCTTCTAATTTATTTATAGTCATATGGCAGTGAGCAAAAAAAGAAAGATTATCGTTTGTAAAGAGTACTCCGAAGTAAACTGTTTGCGTTCCAGTGCTTCATTCTTATGTCTGATCCCACAACAACATGGACATTTCTTGTGCTGCTGGCTCCTGATGTAGATGTCAGTGAAATGAAGCTCCTGTGGTTGTCTCTGTCACCAATGAACATCCACAGATTCTGATATACACATCCTCTCTGCAATAATCTGTAATTTTCAGCCTGATCTGACCCTTCACTCATCTCTGTTCTACCTCCACTCAACTCTGTCAGTAAATGTGCAGTGTGTGTGTGTGTGTGTGTGTGTGTGTGTGTGTGTGTGTGTGTGTGTGTGTGTGTGTGCGCGCATGAGTGTTTTTGTGTGGGGGGTGGTTACAAACTGGGAGTACTCTCTCCAATATGGTACAATATTTAGAGGCTATATTTCATGCTTGGGTGAGATTGTGCTACAGAAAGAGGCTTGGCTATCATCCTCTTGCTGAACTTTTTGTAAGAAGCAAGGTGATTGCTGTGACTCTCATAGCTTCTTGCTAATCTGCATACTTATATTTTTATAGTTCTGCTTAACCTACTCAATGTCTTGTTTTATTTAGGACAGATTATCCTCTAAAATAGCTATTATTACTTTCTGGCTTGCAGTGATTCAGCTAGACATTTTAAATGATCAAATGTTTGAAAGATGTTTTGTAAAGTGTCACTGTCAAAGAAGCACCTTAATGCTACTGAAATGGCTGGTAGGTGACTAAATCGCTAGCTATTATTTTGTAAGGATCAGCAAAGGAATTAAAAATTGACTGTCAGGACAGTCTCTAGGGCTAGGGGAGACCATAATAATCCTCGTATTCTGGAGAATGCTTCTATTTATCAGAATTAATTATGATTGTTGTGCTTGTGAACCTGGAGGTGGTACAAAGCACCAATGTCAACTAAATGTGGTTTAGTTCTGAAGAGCCAAAATGAAGGTAGTAAATATAAACTAGAGTCTAGACTTCATGCCCTTAGAGGTATTGCATTTTCTGGGTATATAAGAAAAATTGGACAACATCACAGATGTAACACGTTGTCACCCACTTTTTTTTTGAATATTAAGTGTTAATCCAAGTTAGTATATTTAATATGGGGTACATTTACTGACCAATGTTTAACAGTCACTTAATTTGGTTCTTATATATTTCACAGACCTTCACTACCTGGATTCTGAGGAATGTCATGGTAACAATCATAGGCTGTCAGACTGCTTTCTAACTATTTTTAATATTCAATGATTTATTGAAGCCGAACTGTTATGAAAAGATGATGAATTGGCAATGAGACACAAAGAGCAATACTTATTTGTAGTTCATTGACTTTAGCATGAGAATTGCTGTAGTATGCAATCTAGTGATTTTTCATGTGACATTTGTCTGAAATCTAAAATATCTGAAACTGTGGTCTAATATGTTCAAGAAGATAAACAACTCTTCAAGATCTCAAAATAATAAATTGACAAAGGAGCTAAGTAAGCAATAATGCCCAACAGGATGTGTGTTATTGTGGAAATAACGCCCACCCAGAGGTGTTCTCTACACCCCTGGAAGGGCATTATTTCCACAGTAACACACACTCTGGAGAGAATTTTTGTACTTAGAGAATGAGCTAGCTGTAAAAATTGTTGTGCTTATTTATTTTTTTTTATTACTATATTTTTTTATATATATTTTTGATGTAAAATAGTTCCTGCACCTAATGTTTGAAACTTACTGTGTTAATGGTGTTGCAGGAAACATTTTACATCCAAAATTTTATTTATTTTTACATTTGTTAACGGGGTTAGTCTGACTGGGCCCAGTGACCCCTTTTTCAGTAGACATCCGAGGAGAAAAGCTCCAGGAAAGTAATTAAAAAATAAGAAAACCCTAACAATTTTAGTTGTGAGATACTTAACCATACAAAAACAGAGAGAAATATACAATACGAATATATACAAGGCAAAGGTACAGTGTTTTGAAAATGCAGTAACAGTATGTTTGAGAAATTTGGTTAGCATTAAGTTATTTACAAGAATTGTAGCAATACTTAAAAATTAAAAAAAAAAATCAGAGTAACATCATGGCATAGTACAACAAAGATGCATTTAATAGCATAGGTACTAACTGCAGAGAGAGTAATATATGTAGACAGTTTAGTTAGATACCGGGCAGATATGTTAATTGAGAGAAGAAGAAAAATTCATTAGGTAATTTCCTGACAAGTGCATATCCATGCATGTTGGAAATGAATTTTTAGTTTCTTTTTGAATTCGCCAATTTTGGTAGTGGAACGAAGGGACAATAGAAGTGTGTTCCATGAGTATGAAATTGAATGACTGTAATGTATTTTTCCAATATTTTTGTTTAGCTTGATCACCTGCAGAAGGTTTTGTTGTGTGCTTCTGAGGTCACGATTGGGTATGTAGGGTGTAATTATAGATGTAAGGGCATGTCAGGAGTTGGGGCTATTTAGGATGCTGTGTGCAATTTGTAGTTGTGGTATTTGAAGCATGTGGGGGACCTCAGGCCATATTAAGCTTTTCAGGGATATACAATGATGGGATCTGTAGCTATTACTGGCTGTGAATCTAGCTATCTTTTTATAGGTAGTTTCTAGTTTGGTGAAGAGATTATTTTGGAAGTTAGTAAATATGGGAGCAGCATACAGCAGGGATGGTAGAATAAATGTTTGAGCCAGTATAGGTCTAGATTTGTTAGGTATATATTTGTTGTTGCAGTATAGAAGACCTAGTTTTTGACTGGACTTTTTGATGCAGTTTAAGATATGTAGGTCAAATTTTAATTGGTCATCTATAGTAACGCCAAGCAATTTGGTGTTTGAGTCAGTGGTGATAATTGTATTATCTAAGGATGAGATGGTGAAGTTGTCTTTAGCTGGACTGAGGTTTTTTTGGAAGGAAAAGGAGAAGCTTGGTCATTTTGGGGTTGAGACACAGGTTGTTTTCAGTTAGCCATTGTTCTAATGGGTGCAGTGATTGTTGAGGTACAGTGTGGAGATTCTTTATATTGTCAGAGGTGTTAATAATTGTGGAATCGTCTGAGTACTGTATTAAGGTAGAGTGGGGGCAGGAGACATGGAGGTTACTTGTAACTATATTAAAAAGTAGGGAGCCCAGGATAGAACCCTGGGGAACTCCAGTCTTAACAAGATGGAAAGGGGAGAATGTTTGCCATCTGACAGACTGATATCTGTTTGAGAGGTAGCTGTTAAACCAGGAGGTAGTGGAGGTAGAGAGTTGTAGGTTGGAAAGTTTGTTTAGAAGGATGGGATGGGGAACGGTATCAAATGCCATAAAGAGGTGAAGGAATATTGCTGATACAGTTTATTATTATATCTGGCTTAGGCAATGTTGTGTGTGAAAGATAGGAGGGCAGTGGTAGTACTGTGTGAGGGTCGGAAACTGTGCTGTGTGTGTGCAATTAGGTTTGCCTGTAAGAGGTAGTTCAGTATTTGTCTATGTATACATTTTTCCAGTATCTTGGATAAAGGGGATAATATGGGAATAAGCCTGTAATTTGAGGGTTCTGTAGAATTTCCTCCCTCGTGGAGGTGTATTATGAAGAATTTTGTCCAGATATCTGGTACTGTATTTTCTTGGATGGATCTATTGATAAGTATAAATACAGTGTATGCTACAGATTCAGCTGTATGTTTGAGAAATAATTGAAGGAGTTTGTCAGCTGATGGGGAACAGGGTTTGAGTTTGTTAAGAAGTGATCCGATGAAGGAAGTTGCTACAGGTGCTTGGGAGAATGATGGAAGAGATGAGGTGGAAGACTGAGTCTTTATATTAAGAGTTTCTGTTTAGTAAGCTTTTCTATTGTTTCTATGAAAAAGTTGTTAAGTAGGCTTGCATTTTCATTAGAGGGTTTGTTAGGGATGGGATTTGGTGAGGAGGGGTTCCCTGGAGATAGTAGTTTGTTTATTGAGTGCCAGAACTTCATTCAAAATAAAGTATTCACTTTATTTTTTTGGTCCTTTACTCTTAAAACATTTGGTTTGTTGCCAGTCATTGGAGATTAAAGTTACTAAATAATAACATGCATTTGAGTTTCAGACATTTATTTCCTTCAGAAAATTCATGCTAACACAAATCCTTTTATTTAAGCAAGTTTGTAATTTTATAAGAGCAATACTTAAAATCTGTTCCTATTTTTGAGCCTTTGTTTCCCCATATATTTTAGGCTTTATCCAGATTTTTTTTCAGTTGAAAGAGTGATGATGTCAGGTATTGCCAGCTATGCCAGGAGAAGTAGGGCAGTGGATGTGTAACATATGCCAGCTTAAAAACCTCAGTTTTGGCCGGCTAAGAACTTGCTGTATTCAACTGGACGTATAAGAGAATTTAAGTACCTTTATCTGCACTTTCTTTTCAAAAAAATACAGTATTTAAATTTATTTTGACTGTGTTGCAGGAATATTAACTGAACTGGAAGTTAGTTACGGTTTGATGAATTTTGTTATTTGCTAGTAATTACAGGTGTGGGGGTAGCCACATTCTTTGATTTCCTGTCCTTGCCTATTTAAGTGGTACAGTGTGAAATATTTTCTGCTTAAAAACCTCAGCTTTGGCTAAGAACTTGCTGTATTCAACTGGACGTATAAGAGAATTTAAGTACCTTTATCTGCACTTTTTTTCAAAAACATACAGTATTTAAATTGATTTTGACTGTGTTACAGGAATATTAACTGAACTGGAAGTTAGCCAGTGTTTGCTGAATTTTGTTATTTGCTAGTAATTACAGGTGTGGGGGTAGCCACATTCTTTGATTTCCTGTCCTTGCTTATTTAAGTGGTACAGTGTGAAATATTTTCTGCTTAAAACCTCAGCTTTGGCCGGCTAAGAACTTGCTGTATTCAACTGGACGTATAAGAGAATTTAAGTACCTTTATCTGCACTTTTTTTCAAAAAATACAGTATTTAAATTGATTTTGACTGTGTTGCAGGAATATTAACTGAACTGGAAGTTAGTTAGTGTTTGCTGAATTTTGTTATTTGCTAGTAATTACAGGTGTGGGGGTAGCCACATTCTTTGATTTCCTGTCCTTGCCTATTTAAGTGGTACAGTGTGAAATATTTTCTGCTTAAAAACCTCAGCTTTGGCCGGCTAAGAACTTGCTGTATTCAACTGGACATATAAGAGAATTTAAGTACCTTTATCTGCACTTTTTTTTTAAAAATACAGTATTTAAATTGATTTTGACTGTGTTGCAGGAATATTAACTGAACTGAAAGTTAGTCAGTGTTTGCTGAATTTTGTTATTTGCTAGTAATTACAGGTGTGGGGTAGCCACATTCTTTGATTTCCTGTCCTTGCCTATTTAAGTGGTACAGTGTGAAATATTTTCTGCTTAAAAACCTCAGCTTTGGCCGGCTAAGAACTTGCTGTATTCAACTGGACGTATAAGAGAATTTAAGTACCATTATCTGCACTTTTTTTCAAAATAATACAGTATTTAAATTGATTTTGACTGTGTTGCAGGAATATTAACTGAACTGGAAGTTAGTCAGTGTTTGCTGAGTTTTGTTATTTGCTAGTAATTACAGGTGTGGGGGTAGCCACATTCTTTGATTTCCTGTCCTTGCCTATTTAAGTGGTACAGTGTGAAATATTTTCTGCTTAAAAACCTCAGCTTTGACCTGCTAAGAACTTGCTGTATTCAACAGGATGTATAAGAGAATTTAAGTACCTTTATCTGCACTTTTTTTTCAAAAAAATACAGTATTTAAATTGATTTTGACTGTGTTGCAGGAATATTAACTGAACTGGAAGTTTTGACTCTGCTCTTCAGTTAGTCCCACCCACCCTCTCTGTTTTTGTTTTGGTGTTAATCTTAGTGGCCTTGAAACTGCCCGCCCCTCTTGTAAATTTGTGTTTGGATACTCCTTCTGGGCCCATCTCATCTGCTCTCTCAACTGAGTGCAGTGAGATCATATTCTGATTTCAGGCACTCCTACTGTGTACAAAGAGAGCATCTGGGAAACAAAAAAAAAATTAAGCTTGTTTCCTGCCTTTCCTGTTAAGTGGTATAGACTATTTGTAGGCTTCTGAGCCCCCAAGCCCTTCTGTGTTGGGGGGAAGCCTTTTAGCTTAGTTTTTTTTTTTTTTTAACTAGCCAGTTTTCTAGTTTCTGCACTCAGATCTGTTTCTTTGATCTCAGCACTTGTTCAGAAAAAAAAAATTCATCTGCTTTTACTGTACTTGTGTTTCTACCTACTTTATTTTACTTTTGCATCATCTTAAAAGTACTCAATTGTATTTATTACTGCTTGGTGTAACTCATTCTAAGCTTTTTGGTTTAAACACTTGGGCTTCGGATCAGTTGCTTTGCACTGAGAGGGTTTGTGGTCTGCACTGTAGTGGCAGAACAGGTTGCTTACATCCTTCTAGGTTGGGAACTGCTGATTGAGGGCTCAGTGTCTGTTATTCTAAAAGTGTATTAATTTTGGTTTAAGCACTTGGGCTTTCAGGCCAGTTATTTTACATTAAGAGGGTTCGTGGTCTGCCCTCTTGTGGGAGGAGAGGCTGGACTCTGCCCTTCTGAGCTGGGAATTTCTGGTTAAAGGCTTATAGTGCATGCATATCTGATCTGCTTCTTACTGAAGTTGGTGCCTTGTTTGCTGTGGCATAGACTGGATTCGGGCCTGCTGGATCTAGCTTTGTTTGTGTAACTTGAGCACTAATCCAGGCATTCTCTAAAGTATTCAATTGTATTTATTACTGCTTGGTAGTAACTTGATTAAAGTGTAGCTATTATTCTAAGTCTTTTGGATTAAGCACTTGGGCTTCAGACCAGTTGTTTTACATTAGGAAGGTTTGTGGCATGCACTGTGGTGGCAGGACAGGTAACTTTCATCCTTCTAAGTTGGGAACTGCTGATTGAGAGCCCAGTGTCTGTTATTCTTAAAGTGTATTAGTTCTGGTTTAAGCACTTGGGCTTCAGGCCAGTTATTTTACATTAAGAAGGTTTGTGGTCTGCACTCTTGTGGGAGAAGAGGCTGGACTCTGCCCTTCTGAGCTGGGAATTTCTGGTTAAAGGTTTATAGTGCCTGAATATTTGAACTGTATCTTACTGAAATTGGTACACCTTGTTTGCAATGTTACAACTGCCTCATGTACACAGACCTCCCTCTCCTCCTCCCAACAAATTCCAACACATGAGAGAGATGCAACCATATAGCCAAACTGGAGGCTAAGCTCTCTCAACTCAGTACTGGCATAACCAGTCAGGAGGAGAAGGAAACCACACTCACTACAATTCCAGTCTCACATAGACCTACCACGACAGCAAACCAAACACATAATCACACAAAAACATATTCGGAGGCTCTAAATAAAGATCTGCCTAAGCAGCAGAGACCTCCAAAGCAGACACCCAAGCAACCTCTACCCCAAAACAAAACACGTGCAACACATATCTCACAAAGCCAGTGTGCCAAACAGTCACAGCCCTTAAGACTAAACAACACACCTGATACACTTGTAATAGGTGACTCTATCGTCAGGCACACTGACGTCCTGCTCACCAGGCTGAACAAGGAGAGGGTCACAGTGAGCAGCCTGTTGGGTGCTAGGATCCGCCACATAACACAAGTACTCAGGTCACTCCAAGGCAATACAAATATGACTCAGTCATTGTCCATGCTGGTGTGAATGACCTGAGATGTACCTCCCTGGACTACATGAAAAGAGACATAAAGGAGCTGTCTGAGCATGTATCCCAGGCCGGTATGACCCTGACCTTGAGTAGCATCTTACCCTCACCAAGAATGATGCCACAATATGAAGACAAGATGATCAATTTCAACAATTGGCTTAAGTACTGGTGTCATTCAAAGGGGATCCAATGCCTGTCAGCTTGGGATGATATGCTCGACAAGCCACGATGCTTCGCTAGGGACGGCTTGCACCTGTCAACCCTGGGCTTTCAGATTTTGGCAAAGGCTCTTGCTACCCCCATAGTGCCTTTTTTAGGCAAGGCTCAAAAGACAAACCCACCTCCATAGGTATCACAAGGGATAAGAAACTAAGAGTAATGCTACTCAACGCCAGAAGCCTAAACCTCAAGATGCATGCACTCAAAACTCTCCTTAGCATGGAGAACATCGATATCTGTGCAGTAGCAGAAACCTGGTTCAGGGCTCCCGAGAGCACCCCAGCACTACCAGGTTATACCTCATACCATGCTTTTCGGCCCCAAAACTTGGACTGAACCACAAAAGGAGGGAAGTATCGATATTCATCAAAGATACCCACACCTCCAGGTTGGTGGCAAAGCACGAAGCATCAGAGACTATCCATGTGCAACTAACAGTGGGTAAAACTGCCTTCCAGTTTATAGCCTGCTACAGACCACCCTCCCAAACCCAGGAACCCCACTCGGCCTTCCTGAGAACACTGGAAAATATGAAGGTCTCTCCAAACACCATTATATTGGGCGACTTCAACTACCCAAACATAGACTGGGAGCATTACTCTAGCTCCAACACCCTAGCCCAAAGGTTCCTAGAATTTATAAACTCAAATGCTATGGAACAACTTGTTACCACTCCCACAAGAGGAGAAAACATACTGGACCTGATCATCACCAACATGGGGACTCTATGCTCCAGACCAGAAGTGTATCCCTCACTGGTAAGATCAGACCATAAACTAATCTCACTGGATATTCACATCCCGACCCCACCCCCTGCCCAGAAAACCACAGTGAAAAACTTCTCTAAAGCAAATTTCACACTCCTCAAAACCGCGGTGGAATCCTTCAAAGCCCCCGGACCTGTGTAAAATACGGCCCATACCGCAGAATCCTTTATAAAGGCATTCTATGAACACCTTCAGGAATGCATGGATCATGCGAGCCCAAATAAAACCAAGACCCAATCCTCCAAAGGCAGACGTCCTATCTGGTGGACCCCAGCCATAAACAAACTATACAATAGAAGGAGGAAGCTACTAAATGATAGAGCAAAATCCCAAAAAGGGAAGGCATCACTGATCAGTATTAACAAAAAACTACGGGCACTCATAAAATTGTCTAAGGCCAGCTTCGAGAGAAAAATTGCACAGGACACTAAGGATAATCACAAGGCTTTCTTTAGTTATGTTAGGAACCTGGGTGGTAATTCCCAGATATGCTCAGAATTAGTCCAAAATGACAAAATATACACTGAACCCACAGACATTGCCAACATCCTAGCTGACAGGTTCAGCCCAAACTTCTCCCCCCCTCCCCACCAAAAGGGCAAATATCTATCCCAGCAGAGTGCTGCACCCCTGACATCTCAGATGCTCAGGTAAGAGCCGCCCTCTCCAAAGCAAAAAACACAGCATCAATGGGACCAGACGGTGTCCCGGGCTGCATCCTACATGAACTCCAAGAAGAGCTAAACCCAAACATAAAACTGCTGTTCAGTCTCAGCCTTACTACAGGATATGTGCCCAAAGAGTGGTGTACAGCAACAGTGGTTCCTCTCCATAAAGGTGGTGCCTCAACAGATCCTGGAAACTATCACCCCATAAGCCTGACTAGCTTGGTCTGCAAAGCTATGGAAAGAATCATCATGGACCTCATAAATAAAGATATTGGGGACCTACAGACACTGGATCCTACCCAGTTCGGCTTTGTTAAGGGCAGATCCTGCCTCTTAAACCTGGTTGATTTCTTTGAAACAGTCACCAAGGCCATTGACGAGGGGAAGGTGGTCCACACAGCCTACCTGGACCTCGCAAAAGCCTTCGATACAATACCCCACTCGGGCATTATAGATAAGCTCACCAGCTTAGATATAAACCCCTATGTCACTAGATGGATTGCAAACTGGCTGAAGGACAGAACCCACATGGTTAGAATTGCTGGAGCCATGTCAGACTCCAAACCAGTTACAAGTGGTGTCCCACAAGGCTCAGTCTTGGGACCTCTCTTGTTCGGTATATATTTCTCGGAGGTACAGGCCAATACAGAAGGACTGTGGCTGACCAAGTTCGCAGATGACTGCAAACTGGGCGCCATAATCGACTCTCCAGCCGACACAAGCATCCTCCAAAAGGGCCTCATAGAAACAGACAACTGGTGCCAGAGCCATGGCCTCAAGCTAAATGCAAAAAGTGTATAGTCATCCCCTTTGGCAAAAACAAAGTGCCCACAAATTACCACATAGATGGTAATCCATTAAGTACAGAAGAAGTAATTAGGGACTTGGGGACCCAAGTTGATAGCAATCTCTCATTTGACAACCACGTAGCCAAAGTGGTTAGAAAAACATTTTATATAGCCCACCTAATCATGAAGGGATTCACATCTAGATCAAGGGAGGTCATCGTGCCTCTTTACTCATCCCTCATCAGGCCCATAATTGAGTGCAATGCCCCTTTTGGGATGTACCTTACCAGACACCTGCAGCAACTGGAAAGACCCCAAAAGTACCTCACCAAGAGGATCAAAGGGCTCAAACAGATGCCATATGCTGCCCGGTTAAAGAAACTCCAGCTCTACTCAGTGGCATACTGCCTGTTCAGAGGTGATCTGTGCCTGACGTATAAAGCCATGTCCAACTCGGAATTAATGGACATGCTGCACTTCAGAAAATCCAAATCCCATCGAGCTACGCACTCGAGAGACTTGAACCTCAGCACTGAAATAAATAGGACATGCTGGAGGGACAGTTTCATAACCCAGAGGCTCCCTTCACTCTGGAATAAAATCCCAGTCCAGGTTACGCAGAGTCCCTCATTGACTCTCTTCAAGAGGAATCTTGATGAGTGGATGGGAGATCGTAGGTTTACCCCGGGTATCACTTCTGTGTCACTGTTAGACGGAGGCACAGTATACTAACCTTGAAAAAGGGCATAGCAAAATAAATTTAAAATGGGTGGCAAAAGCCAAACACATTCTGGCTAGGCTTATAAATGCCCTAGGGCAGATAGCCTAGTATGGATCTATGAACCTATGAACCTGCAGCTAGCTGGAATTTAGTAAACAATTATTTGTATTTGAATATCAAACTGATTTGTACAGATGCTTGTGTTGAAAGTGTATTTGTAAAGTTGCTTGTGTTAAAAATGTATCAACAGTGTGTCCTGCTGGACAAAGGAAGAAATATATATATATTATTGTAAATGCTGAAATGCACACATTGCAACAGAGGATACTGGAAGAGAAGAGATTAATCTCAATCCACCTGACTTTGAAAAAATAGTTTGAAATTAAATTATCTGTCTTACTCCATAAAGATTATATCTTACAGTTCTCAATGCAGCCAGAGACAAAAATGTACTAGGAAGCTTTCTGTACAGTCTTTGGGGTGAACGAATTGCTACTCTTGAAGGGTGGAGGTTTAAAATTGTTTTATGACTTCCAGAAGCTGCAACAGATCTTTGCAAGCTGTGTGTGTGTGTGTGTGTGTGTGTGTGTGTGTGTGTGTGTGTGTGTGTGTGTGTGTGTGTGTGTGTGTATTATTCACACTTATGTGCTAGATCCTGACAGCTTCTAGCCAAGGGGGTATCATGGGAACCAGAAGTCAGATGACCAGATGTATGTGATATCATTCTGAAATCCATCACTAAAATAATGCTTTAATATTATCTATTGTTTAGATCAGTCAGGAAATAGTGAGATTAGTTAAGTACTGTTTTTCTGTATCTGTGCGAATCTATTCACCTGTGTTATTTTAATATTTCCTGTGGCTGAAACTCTGGTGTTTATTGTAAATATATATTTAGTATTTTCATGTTCTTTCATTATTTACAAAACGTTTCAGTATGACTGGTTCTTTAGAGAATATTTTAAACTTTGAGAGGACTTACATCTGTTTGGTGACACTGCAGCCACTCCTGAAAGCGTTACTGCATTGGCAAACATTATCATTTGTACTAATAGTAATTTCACTCAGTATAATTAGGAACCCTTGTAAGAGCCTTAGAGTAACTGGCTTTGGAGTGTCTGGTGGTAGTGTAAATACCTTATAGTCTGGGCAGAAGGTGGCATAGCTAGTAAATCTGTGCCAGCCTTTCCCAGGTGTGTGTGTGTGTGTGTGTGTGTGTGTGTGTGTGTGTGTGTGTGTGTGTGTGTGTGTGTGTGTGTGTGTGTGTGTGTGTGTAAATCAAATCTCAAAAAGTGTGTGTCAGCTGCTTGGAGTAAGGACACAGAGCACTGGTTTCATGGAGAGGGTGCTGGAGGACATGGCTTGAAGACTCAGCTGAGTACTCAACCCTACAGCTGTGCCAGTGGGGAGTCTTACTAGGGATCTGGATAGAGAGAGAAACTAATCCCTGGACTGAGTGTGTTCCATATGTGCTCTTAAGAGAAATTGTGCTTGATGCAGACAGCTGCATCTGGAAATACTGGGTGTATCCATTTTAGTTCCAAGTGAATGAACCTCTCCACTGTCAGTGGTGAAGATTCAGGCTTCTTGATTACTGGCCCAGATAGGGGACATCACAGAAAGGTCCAGAGGTATTTAAACCACTTTACTACTGCTGCTGCCAGTGGTCAAACTCACTCACTCACTCACTCACTCACTCACTCACTCACTCACTCACTCACTCACTCACACACACACACACACACACACACACACACACACACACATATACACACAATCTCTTCTGCTTTTACGCACACGTTCACTCACACATGGAGACAGAAACATAAACACACATACACACACAGTCGTTTCTGCTTTTATGCACACATTCACTCACACATTCAGACAGAAACATAAACACACATACACACACATAACACACACATACACACACACACACACACACACACACACACACACACACACACACACACATACACAAAAACACATTTTTTTTCTGTTTGAATGTTTTTTCAGTGACTTAACAGCAAAAGTGCTGCTTGGCGATTGTAAAATAATAGCCTGATCAAGCTCTCTCTCACTCTCACACACAAACATAAACATATACACACACACACACATACAAACTTCTTTTTTATTTTAATTTTTTTTTTTGTTTTGTTTTTACACTGGCTAAATAGCAAATGCACTGCCTTAGCAAGCATAAAATAATGGCAGCCATTAATTTTTTTTTTCAGTCTGAGCTCCACGGCAACTTGATATGCTGCCATGAAGTGCCAGACTCATTTTTCAGTGGTCATTTCCTGTTGATTAACATCCTGCTGGAGAATGTTCATTCTCCAATCAGGGTGCGATCTACAGGTCGCCCATTCTTTAAATCCAAATAGCACTTCCTTTCGCAGTTGATGGTCTTATAATGTCCATAGAAGGAAGCAATATTTCCTCAGGAAAATCCAAGGAAACACTGAAACCAAATAAATCACTTCTATCTCACAATAACCACAATCCAGGAAATATTACCAATGACGAGTATGCAAATATTGCACAACAGTGATGTTATTCAATAATTCTGCTCAATCTGGTTATGAAAGATCAGACAAATAATATCAGTACATAGAAATATTTGGTGTGAAATTTCATCAGCCACTAGGTAAAAGCGGGAAATGGAAAAACAATGGCAGTGGTGCAAAAATCAGAGGTAAGAGAAGAAATCAATTTTCAGTTCCATCAAGAAATAGGCAAAGATGGCTCTAATTTTTTTATTTTATACACAGGTGATGAGAAGCAGAAAGTGTTGATAAATATGAATGCAATAATTCTGCTTTACATCAGCTGCAATGTTTACCTTAATCTAGCAGAAATGATAACCAAAAAGTCAGGAAAGAGTCAGCGTAAATTCTGAATCTCATGAAGAGTAGTTTGTGGTTCCAGTAGCCAAAATAATTACTGAATTCTAAACCTTTCAGCAGTCAACTAACAGCAGCAGACACAGGAATAAGCAAAAAAGAAAAAAAAACAGATGTTGTTCAACTAATTAAGACAAACTAGAGTGCTGTTCTAAATGTTTTCCTTAGTCTTTGCCTCTTTAGCTATGTCCCCATTTCTAAGACCAAGTCCATAAATAAAACTACAAAAACTAAAACAGTTGCTTAAACAACAAAGAATAAAAATCACACTTTCACACTTTCTCTTTTTGTTACTCCTACAGGTAAATTAATTATGTTCCAAATAGCCAAATGAAAGCTAAAACAGGAACGAAAACAGCAAGAGAACAGAATTTTTGCTTTCATAAACATTCCTGCAGCCCATCGAGTCTCATCCCACATGGCCAACACAGCTGATCCAGAAGTAAGGCAGCAAGAAAAGTACACAAACTGGGAAAAAGAATAATTAGAAACAAAACAAGAACCTCCAAAATGACCAAGAATGCTCAAAATGGTTATATGTTAGTAGATACAGTCTGGTATAGAGTTAACAAAAGCAGTGTAAAGCTGAGTACTTTGTGGAAACACAGAATGTTTAATTAAGAAACAAAGTCTGAGCAATACACCAAAATAATAACCATTTCAAATTTTGGGACCTGCTAGACAGAGTCCTAAAACATTGAGACTGAATGGCCAAAAAAGTGGATTTATATATACCAAGTCTGAGATGGCTAATTTCAGTAATATTCCATATTCTCCCAGTTATGGTGATATTGGAGATGGTATATATAAGTTTTAGGAGGGTAGGGAGTTAGCCTACCTCCCTACATCTGGGGGATGCAGGTGGGCTTTCCACCCTGCAAAAATAAGTTTAAAGGAGAAGCACAGCATTTGAGATTCACTCTATTGAAAAGGCTAGTAAACAAAATGTCAGTGGAAGTAACCTGAGCAAAATGCTTGCAAAAGAAATACTGACTTTTGATAGATATTGTCACACAATGATTGAGAACCACTAGTCATATTTACTTGGAGTGACAAAGTTTATAATATATTTGTAGTGACTGGACATGTCTTAAGGGAATGAGATACTAACTGAATGTACATCAAGGACCCTTTCTCATGCAGGCAGAAGGTACCCTCAGACTGAGACAGAAAACTCTTTCATTTTTAGAGGAAAAAAAAGTTGCATTAAAACCTCAGAGGAAGAAAATTCAGGTTACATACTATCACCAGAAGCCATTATTACCATTATTCAGGAAGCTTGAAAATTTACATACAGTGGCCATAGCAAGAGTTCAGAGATTGGCTATAATATTATCAGGCTATAAAGAACAAAACCTCTCATAAGATTTAAATTTTGTGGTGGATATTTTGCAAGTGTTTGAAATTGCCTTAGAAAAGAATGCATGAACTTTCAGAAGGGGAAAAAAAGTGTTGTCTGTGGAAGATAAGAAAAGATGTTTGGAAGAACTCCATACAGGTCATCCTGACAATGTTAAAATGAATGCAATAACTAGGAATGTAAAAAGGTAGAAGAAGAAATAGAATATATATGCAAGGGCTGTGTGGTATGCCAGATGGTATAGAAAATGCCTAGACAAGTACCATTAGTGCTTTGGGAATTTCCATGCTGATGATGTAAAAGGTTTCACTGGACAATTTATCAGTTATGTATTCATGATTGTGGGAGATTTGTTTATTTATTTATTTAACATTTGTTTACTGGGAAAGTCCGACTTGGAATGAACCAATTTTCAGAGGATGCCTGGGGAGAAACATTCCAGATGCATGTCTTTGTAAGAGTTGAGATGTATAGTTATAATGGAAAGAAGTAATTTATAATCCCCAGTTCAGATTTTAATCTACTGTTACTTGAAAAGGCTTTCAGTATTTTGTGTACTCAAATGTATTATCACAGATAGTAGAAATCATGGTCCATCAAAACAATTTCATTGTTTTCTTAAGCAAAATCAAGCATTTATTCTACAAGTGCACGAGATCAGCCAAACAACAAATTGAGCTAGCAGATAAATTGTACAAAACGTCAAGCAAATATAGAGAAATTGTCATATGTCATGTTCGAAATGAGGATACCATTTTACTTTTTCTGTTATAAAGCAGAGCCATTCCAGAATTCATTACCAGGACAAACATCTAAAGAACTGCTCTTGAGTTAACACAGTACACCAGAATGCAGTTGATGGAATTGCATTTTAATGGGATTGTTCATAAAAAGCAGTACTTGCAAAAATTCCAACATAACAAACATGCACAGGGCAGATCATTTACTTTAGAAGATTCAGCGTATCCCTGGCATACCACTGGATGATGTTAAGCATGGATTCTAGGAATTATCATCTACAAAAAGGCATAGCTTCAAACTGGGATGAAGGAGATGATTTGAGGAATTCTTACAGAAGGCATTCAGACCAGTTTTGCCCTACAGGCTAAGGCCACTGATTTTCCTGAATAAATAAATCCAGCTTTGCTTGTTTGGCTTGCTTGCTGTACTCTGCCTGAATATTGCTGATCTCTGTCTGCATTTTATTTTGAATTGAAGTTTTTCATTTAAGGTTTGGTTACTTCTGTTTTGTATCTTATTCTTGTATCACATTTGTTTTGTTTTAAGTTTTCTATTATGCTGGAGTTTTAAGAGG
This sequence comes from Protopterus annectens, assembly GCF_019279795.1. NCBI lineage: Eukaryota > Metazoa > Chordata > Ceratodontiformes > Protopteridae > Protopterus > Protopterus annectens. The sequence goes on from NC_056725.1 coordinate 1,472,623,238, forward strand.
TCTTGGCTTGGGTCAGCTAGAAAAGTGAGCAAAGAATCCTTTGCAAACAATGAATAGCATCAGCTAATGAATGGGAGGAGCTGAGAAATAGCATTCCTCATTTAACTAGAAATATCTGTATTTAGCTGGAGTGCTTGTTTGGCTTGCTTGCTGCACTCTGCCTGAATATTGTTGATCTCTGTCTGACTTTTTCCCACCCACCTGCCCAACTGTTGTTGTATATTTAGACTTGGTGACTTTTGAGTTGCCCTCCCCTACTATAAATCTGATTTTGGACACTCATCTCAGTCCCATCTCATCTGCTCATTCTATTGAGTACAGAACAATCATTTGGGAAGGCTCACCCCCTTAGTTTCATAACTTTGAATTATCTTCTGTTTCCACCCTTCCTACTTAACTTAAAATGCACTTTATTCAGCTGATTTTACTCTATTAGTGTTTCTTCCTACTGCATTACTTTATTTTGTTTTTGCTGTGTATTCTTAAAAGTGTTCAATTGCATTTATTCTGCTGCATTTATTACTGCTTGTTAGTAGCCTGATTAAATTGTAACTGTTATTCTAAGCCTCTAAGTTTTGGTTTAAGCACTTGGGCTTCAGGCCAGTTGCTTTACATTAATAAGGTTTGTAGTCTACATTCTTGTGGCAGGAGAGGTAGCTTACATCCTTCTAAATTGGGAATTGCTGGATGAAGACTTAGTGTGTTTGTTATTCTAAATGTGTCTTTGTTCTGGTTTAAGTGTTTGGGCTTCAGGCCAATTATTTTACATTAAGAAGGTTTGTGGTCTACACTCTTGTGGGAGGAGAGGGTAGCCTCTGCTCTTCTGAGTTGGGAGTTGCTGGTTGAAGGCTTATTGTGCCTGCTTATTTGAACTGTTTTTCCCTGTAATTGTTGCACTTTGTTTGCTGTAGCATAGACCAGATTCAGACCTGCTGAATCTAATTCTGTTTGTATAAATTGAGCACTAAACCAGACCATCTTTTGTTGGAGAGGGTTCCTTTGCCCCCTAGTGGCAGAAGTGTGCAGTTAGAACTCACATGATTGAAGGTTGCTGGGACTTGGCTCAGTTTTAGCTTTTTTATTTGTTAATTTGTTTAAATCAGTTTGCTCTCATTTGTTACATAAGCACCACTTTTGCATGGATTTGCACTTGTTTTAGCAAATTTTCAGAGTTTGGCAAACAGCTGTATTTATCTGATCACTCCTAATCTCTGCAAAACTGAAGTAGATTTTTCACTGTATATTGTACTTTTGAACTGCATTTTTACCATATCACTGCTTATTTCAACTGTTTTTTTTTCTGAAATTGTTGCACTTTGTTTGCTGTAGCATAGAATAGATTCAGACCTGCTTAATCTAGTTCTGCTTGTATAACCTGAGCACTGAACCAGCCCATCTTTTGTTGGAGAGGGTTCCTTGCACCTTAGTGGCAGGAGTATACAGTTAGAACTCATCTAATTTAAGGTTGCAGGAAAAGGGCACAGTTTTGAACTTTTTTACTTGTTAATTTGTTTAAATCAGTTTGCTCTTGTTTGCTACATGAGCACTGCATTTGCATGGGTTTGCTCTTATTTTAGTAAAGCTCCACAGAGTTTGATGACCAGATACTGCTCTGCTGTATTTATCTGATCAATCCAAGGCATCTGCTGTTTTTTGCAAAACTTAAGTAGAATTTGTCACTGTATATTGCACTTTTGAACTGCATTTTTACCATATGACTGTTTATTTGAACTGTTTTCTTTTTCTGAAATTGTTGCACTTTGTTTGCTGTATCATAGACTAGATTCAGGCCTGCTGAATCTAGTTATGTTTGCATAACTTGAGCACTAAACCAGGCCATCTTTTGTTGGAGAGGGTTCCCCTGCACCCTAGTGAATGGAGTGTGCAGTAAGAACTCATCTGATTGAAGGTTGCTGGAACAAGGCTCAGTTTTGAGATTTTTTTATTGGTTAATTTGTTTAAATAAGTTTGCTTTCATTTGCTACATAAACACCACATTTGTGCTTGTTTGTGCATTGCACACTGTTGAGCAGCAGTGGGCACCGTTGGCTTTTATAGGTGCAAACAGTTTTGCCTACAAGTTTTCCCTTAGTACTCTGCTGGTATTCCATTGGTGAGTTCTCGTGATTGTCCCTCACTGACAGGTGATACATTCAGTGAAGCTCCTGAGGTACCAACACAGATCCTACCCACCAGCCCTTCGTATTTTTGTCCACTTCTCCTGTCCTCTATTTTACCTGGTCCTTCCTGTCCTTTCCCTGTTTTCTGACCACATCAACTTACCTAGCATTATGGATGGACAATTTCCCACAGTTTCTCCAGCCAGCCTGGTTGACATGGACTTCCTGAGGCAATGTAGCAATTGTCTCATGTACACTGACAACCCATTTCTTCTAGTCCACACAAATTCATTATATGAGAGATGCATCTGTATCAAGAACCTAGAATCCAGGCTGTCTCACTCACCAGTCAGTTTATCTGATACTAAGCAGGTTGTCAGCATTCACACCTCACCTCCTGCACCTACCAAACCAACAAAACATAAACCTACATATGAGGACGTCCTTACCAGAAGCTTTCCTAAACATCAGAGGCCTTCTAAACACAAAAACAAGCACAATTCACATAATACATCCTCTGCAGAACATAGTACACAATATATCACACACCATTGTTTCACCAGTCAAGCCCCTAAGGCAAAACACAAAAATAAACATGTTAGTCATATTCGACTCAAGTGTGAGACACACAGATGTCCCTCTCACCAAGTTGGATAAGGAAAAAGTCATGGTCAGCTGTCTGTCAGGTGCCAGGATCAGCCACATCACATATGCACTCAAGTCTCTCAACAACAGGCACTGTTATGACTCCATCATAGTCTATGTTGGTGTGAACAACTTGAGACTTACCTCACTGGACTATTTGATGAGATATATGACTGAGCTCTCTGATTAAGTGTCTCAGGCAGGTATGTCTCTAGCTTTAAGCAGTATTTTACCTTTGGCTAGGATAATAGCTCAATACAAACAAAAAACAATTGACTTCAACAACTGGCTTAGTTTCTGGTGTCATTCAAAATGGATCCAGTATCTGTCAGTCTGGGATGACATGGTTGACAGACCTTGATGCTTTGCCAGAGATGGTCCTCATCTGTCACCCCTGAGTTTTCGGTTACTGGCTAAGGTTCTTGCCACCCCCACAGTGCCTTTTTTAGGTAATGTCACAAGACAAAATTTCTGACATAAAACTACCCTCTAAAAACAATCAAGGTTATGCTGCTAAATGCTCAGAGTCTAAACCAGAAACTGCACTCACTGGAAGCAGTCCTAAACCTTTGAAGATGCTGACATTTGTGCAGTCACTGAGACCTGGTATAAAGCTGTAGAGAGCACCCCAGCTATACCAGGTTATATTGCCTTCCACACATTCAGACCACAAACTGAAGGCATGAGAACTAAAGGAGGTGGTGTATCAATATTCACTAAAGATAAATACACCTATAGATTGGTTAAACAGCATGATTCCCTTGAATTACTTCAGGTGCAATTAATTGTAGGTAAGACTCCTCTTTAGGTCATTGCCAGCTATAGGACCCCTCTGTGAATCAGTACATCCACTCAGCCTACTTGCATCTATTTGAGTCAATCAAGATACAACCAAGCACCCTGGCTTGGGGTAACTTTAATTAACTATCCACTGACTGGGTAAATTATATGTATTCTAACTCACTTGCCCAAAGGTTCCTGGACTTTGTTAACCCCAGTGCCATGACCAGTTGATTGACACACTCACAAGGGGCTCAAACATCCTGAATCTGGTACTCACCAACATGGGGGATAGCTGCAACAACACCAGTGTGTGGCCATCCCTGGTGAGATGTGACCACAAATCAGTCTTGGTAGAAGTAACTATAACACAAGATCCCCCCCCCTTAATAGCAACTAGACAAAAAAACTTCTCCAAGGCTAATTACATCCTCTTAAGTAACAGCATTAATAGCTTCATAGCCCCGCTCCCCACTGACGGAACAGACACCTATGCTGAGTTATACACCAATGCTTTATACAAGCACCTGTAAAATTGCATTGACTCTAACGTACCTGATAAAACCAAAGCAAGATCTTCAAGGAAAAATAAATGTTCCTGGTGGACAACTGCCATAAATAGGCTATACAATAGGAGAATGAAATTGCTGTCTAAGAGTAGGAAGGAATGGTTTCAAAACTGTAAACACTCCTTCCTCAACTTAAACAAGCAAATAAGACACCTAGTGAAGTCATTCAAAGCTAACTACGAATCTAAATTAGCTTCCCTAACTAAGAATAATCACAAGGCATTCTTTAATTATATCCATAACCTCAAAGGTAAGGCCCAGATTTGTGTTGAACTCGTAGTTAATTGTACTACATATACAGAATCTGTGGATATAGCAAACCTGCTGGCTAACAGGTTCAGTGAAAACTTCACTCCCCTGTCCCCACCACATATACCCCAAAGCATCCCTAATGCTTGTCCCCCACATAGTATCTCGGAGGAACAAGTCTTAAACACCCTCTCCAAGGCCAAAAACACTGCCTCTGTGGGATCAGACATTATCTCAGGCTGTGTTCTACATGGGTTAAAACAGGAATTAGCATCACCATTGAGCACGCTTTTCAATCACAGCCTAAGCACTGACTTTGTCCCAGTGAAAATGGGAAAATAGCTACCATCATCCCTTTACACAAGGGAGGTACATCCACAGACCCCAGGAACTATAGACTCGTTAGCCTGACCGGCCTTATCTACAAGGCCATGGAGCGAATAACCATGGACCTTATTAACAAAGATATAGGAAATCTCCAAATGCCCAACCCCACCCAGTTTGGCTTTGTCAAGGGGAGAGCATGCCTGTTAAACTTGGTAGACTTCTTTGAGACAGTCACTAAAGCTCTAGAAGAAGGCAAATCTGTGCATACAGCCTACCTAGACTTAGCCAAGGCCTTTGACACAATGCCACACTCAGGCATCATTGATAAACCCCTCCAGCTGGGTATCAACCCATATATTGTCAGGTGGGCTGCAAACTGTCTCAGTGGTAGAACTCAAACAGTCTAAATAGGAGAGTCCACCTCCTCCAGCAGACCCATAACCAGTGGTGTTCCACAGGGATCAGTTCTGGGACCCCTACTGTTCAGAATCTACTTCTCAGAAGTACAGGCTAAAATGAAAGGACAGGGGCTGACAAAGTTTGCTAATGACTTCAAACGGGAAGCAATCACTGAAACCCCTAGTGATGTCAACATCCTGCAAGAAGGTCTTATGCAGACTAATGACTAGTGCCAAAGTTATGGTCTTAAACTTAATGCAAAAAAATCCATTATTATCCCCTTCAGTAAGGGCGATGTTCCTGCAAAGTACCACATCAAAAGCAATACCCTAAGTACACAGTCAGTGGTGAGAGATCTGGGCACACAGGTTGACAGCAACCTTAACTTCGATCACCATGTCTCCACAGTGGTAAGAAGGGCATTTTAAATTGCTCATCTCATAAGTATGGGTATTGCCTCCAGAAATAAAGAGGTTATAACTCCACTGTTCTCTTCCATCATCAGGCCACTAATAGAGTACAACGCTTCCTTTGGTATGTTAATTTCCAAACACCTGCAGCAACTGGAGAGAACACAAAGGTTTCTTACAAAGAAAATTCAGGGTCTTTAAGATATGTCTTATGTGGACAGACTGAAATCATTGTCACTTTACTCTGTGTTGTACAGACTGCTTAGTGGTGACCTGTGCCTTGCATATTGAGCAATATCTGTCCCAGCATTAATGGAAATGCTGCACATTCAAAAGTCAAATGGCACATTTGTCCCTCACTCAAAGGTCCTTAACCTTGTATGTAGCATCAACAGAACTTGCTGGAGAGAGAGATTTGTCTCACAGAGAGTGCCCCACCTTTGGAACAAGCTTTATTCATGATAAACCAAGCTCCTTATTAGCCCTATTTAAGCATAATTTGGATGATTGGATGTGTAACCAGAAATTCACCCTGGGGTTGCACCTGTGTCCCTCCTGGACAGGGGTAATATGTGCTGATGTTAGTGTCTGCTTGAACAAGACACTCTTGGGAACATGGACTGAACCTGGCTAGGCTTGTAAGGACCCTGAGGCTGTTAGCCTAGTAATCTCCTATGATCCTATGATAACCAGAGTATAAAAAAGTGAATGTGGTGATATGCTTATAGGTTCATAGGTTCATACTAGGCTATCTGCCCTAGGGAATTTATAAGCCTAGCCAGAATGTGTTTGGCTTTTGCCACCCATTTTAAATTTATTTTGCTATGCCCTTTTTCGAGGTTAGTATACTGTGCCTCTGTCTAACAGTGACACAGAAGTGATACCCGGGGTAAACCTACGATCTCCCATCCACTCATCAAGATTCCTCTTGAAGAGAGTCAATGAGGGACTCTGCGTAACCTGGACTGGGATTTTATTCCAGAGTGAAGGGAGCCTCTGGGTTATGAATCTGTCCCTCCAGCATGTCCTATTTATTTCAGTGCTGAGGTTCAAGTCTCTCGAGCGTAGCTCGATGAGATTTGGATTTTCTGAGGTGCAGCATGTCCATTAATTCCGGGTTGGACATGACTTTATACGCCAGGCACAGATCGCCTCTGAACAGGCGGTATGCCACTGAGTAGAGCTGGAGTTTCTTTAACCGGCAGCATATGGCATCTGTTTGAGCCCTTTGATCCTCTTGGTGAGGTACTTTTGGGGTCTTTCCAGTTGCTGCAGGTGTCTGGTAAGGTACATCCCAAAAGGGGCATTGTACTCAATTATGGGCCTGATGAGGGATGAGTAAAGAGGCACGATGACCTCCCCTGATCTAGATGTGAATCCCTTCATGATTAGGTGGGCTATATAAAATGTTTTTCTAACCACTTTGGCCACGTGGTTGTCAAATGAGAGATTGCTATCAACTTGGGTCCCCAGGTCCCTAATTACTTCTTCTGTACTTAATGGATTACCACCTATGTGGTAATTTGTGGGCACTTTGTTTTTGCCAAAGGGGATGACTATACACTTTTTGGCATTTAGCTTGAGGCCATGGCTCTGGCACCAGTTGTCTGTTTCTATGAGGCCCTTTTGGAGGATGCTTGTGTCAGCTGGAGAGTCGATTATGGTGCCCAGTTTGCAGTCATCTGTGAACTTGGTCAGCCACAGTCCTTCCGTGTTGGCCTGTACCTCCGAGAAATATATACCAAACAAGAGAGGTCCAAGGACTGAGCCTTGTGGGACACCACTTGTAACTGGTTTGGAGTCTGACATGGCTCCAGCAATTCTAACCATGTGGGTTCTGTCCTTCAGCCAGTTTGCAATCCATCTAGTGACATAGGGGTTTATATTTAAGCTGGTGAGCTTATCGATAATGCCCGAGTGGGGTATTGTATCGAAGGCTTTTGCGAGGTCCAGGTAGGCTGTGTGGACCACCTTCCCCTTGTCAATGGCCTTGGTGGCTGTTTCAAAGAAATCAACCAGGTTTAAGAGGCAGGATCTGCCCTTAACAAAACCGAACTGGGTAGGATCCAGTGTTTGTAGGTCCCCGATATCTTTATTTATGAGGTCCATGATGATCCTTTCCATAGCTTTGCAGACCAAGCTAGTCAGGCTTATGGGGCGATAGTTTCCAGGATCCGTTGAGGCACCACCTTTATGGAGAGGGACCACTGTTGCTGTACGCCAGTCTTTGGGCACATATCCTGTAGTAAGGCTGAGATTGAACAGTAGTTTTATGTTTGGGTTTAGCTCTTCTTGGAGTTCATGTAGGACGCAGCCCAGGACACCATCTGGTTCCATTGATGCTGTGTTTTTTGCTTTGGAGAGGGTGGCTCTTACCTGAGCATCTGAGATGTCAGGGGGGGCAGCACTCTGCTGGGATAGATATTTGCCCTTTTGGTGGGGAGGGGGGGGGAGAAGTTTGCACTGAACCTGTCAGCTAGGATGTTGGCAATGTCTGTGGGTTCAGTGTATTTTTTGTCATTTTGGACTAATTCTGGGCATATCTGGGAATTACCACCCAGGTTCCTAACATAACTAAAGAAAGCCTTGTGATTATCCTTAGTGTCCTGTGCAATTTTTCTCTCGAAGCTGGCCTTAGACAATTTTATGTCTGCCCGTAGTTTTTTGCTAATACTGATCAGTGATGCCTTCCCTTTTTGGGATTTTGCTCTATCATTTAGTAGCTTCCTCCTTCTATTGTATAGTTTGTTTATGGCTGGGGTCCACCAGACAGGACGTCTGCCTTTGGAGGATTGGGTCTTGGTTTTATTTGGGATCGCATGATCCATGCATTCCTGAAGGTGTTCATGGAATGCGTTTATAAAGGATTCTGTGGTCTGAGCCGTATTTTCCACAGGCCCGGGGGCTTTGAAGGATTCCACCTCAGTTTTGAGGAGTGTGAAATTTGCTTTAGAGAAGTTTTTCACTGTGGTTTTCTGGGCAGGGGGTGGGGTCGGGGTGTGAATATCCAGTGAGATCAGTTTATGATCTGATCTTACCAGTGAGGTATACACTTCTGGTCTGGAGCATAGAGTCCCCATGTTGGTGAAGATCAGGTCCAGTATGTTTTCCCCTCTTGTGGGAGTGGTAACAAGATGTTCCATAGCATTTGAGTTTATAAATTCTAGGAACCTTTGGGCTAGGGTGTTGGAGCTAGAGTAATGCTCCCAGTCTATGTTTGGGTAGTTGAAGTCGCCCAATATAATGGTGTTTGGAGAGACCTTCATATTTTCCAGTGTTCTCAGGAAGGCCGAGTGGGGTTCCTGGGTTTGGGAGGGTGGTCTGTAGCAGGCTATAAACTGGAAGGCAGTTTTACCCACTGTTAGTTGCACAAGGATAGTCTCTGATGCTTCGTGCTTTGCCACCAACCTGGAGGTGTGGGTATCTTTGATGAATATCGATACTCCCCCTCCTTTTGTGGTTTGGTCCAAGTTTTGCGGTCGAAAAGCATGGTATGAGGTATAACCTGGTAGTGCTGGGGTGCTCTTGGGAGCCCTGAACCAGGTTTCTGTTACTGCACAGATATCGATGTTCTCCATGCTAAGGAGAGTTTTGAGTGCGTGCATCTTGAGGTTTAGACTTCTGGCGTTGAGTAGCATTACTCTTAGTTTCTTATCCCTTGTGATACCTATAGAGGTGGGTTTGTCTTTTGAGCCTTGCCTAAAAAAGGCACTATGGGGGTAGCAAGAGCCTTTGCCAATATCCAAAAGCCCAGGGTGACAGGTGCAAGCCGTCCCTAGCGAAGCATCGTGGCTTGTCGAGCATATCATCCCAAGCTGACAGGCATTGGATCCCCTTTGAATGACACCAGCACTTAAGCCAATTGTTGAAATTGATCATCTTGTCTTCATATTGTGGCATCATTCTTGGTGAGGGTAAGATGCTACTCAAGGTCAGGGTCATACCGGCCTGGGCTACATGCTCAGAGAGCTCCTTTATGTCTCTTTTCATGTAGTCCAGGGAGGTACATCTCAGGTCATTCACACCAGCATGGACAATGACTGAATCATATTTGTACTTGCCTTGGAGTGGCCTGAGTGCTTGTGTTATGTGGCAGATCCTAGCGCCCGACAGGCTGCTCACCGTGACCCTCTCCTTGTTCAGCCTGGTGAGCAAGACGTCAGTGTGCCTGACGATAGAGTCACCTATTACAAGTGTATCAGGTGTGTTGTTTAGTCTTAAGGGCTGTGACTGTTTGGCACACTGGCTTTGTGAGATATGTGTTGCACGTGTTTTGTTTTGGGGTAGCGGCTGCTTGGGTGTCTGCTTTGGAGGTCTCTGCTGCTTCGGCAGATCTTTATTTAGAGCCTCCGAGTATGTTTTTATGTGATTATGTGTTTGGTTTGCTGGCGTGGTAGGTCTATGTGAGACTGGAATTGTAGTGAGTGTGGTTTCCTTCTCCTCCTGACTGGTTATGCCAGTACTGAGTTGAGAGAGCTTAGCCTCCAGTTTGGCTATATGGTTGCATCTCTCACATGTGTTGGAATTTGTTGGAAGGAGGAGAGGGTTGTCTGTGTACATGAGGCAGTTGTAACATTGCCTCAAGATTCCCATATTCACCAGCTGGACCGGAGAGGAGATTGACAACTGACCTTTGGACATGCTAGAATAATATTGGGAATTCCTTAATAATTGAAAACCAGGGCCAGTGGGGAGTGAGGGTGTAGTGCTTTTAATTTTTAGTGCTGACTTATATAATTGCTTTAGTGAGCAAGTGCCAGGTAACTTAAGTGCAATGTGTTACAGGTAACTTAAATGCAAAAACGACAAACAGTAACTTTCTTTCAAGTGAAACAAGGAAATAAGTACAATAAGCAATGCAGATATCACTAGTGATCCACAGAAGTGCTGAGAAGCCGCGTATTAGGTGGAATTAGCGTTCCAGGGAAATAACAAGCAAACAAACAACAAGCATATAAATAAAGCTAGATTTAGCAGGCCTGGATCTAGTCTATGCTACAGCAAACAAGGTGTACCAATTTCAGTAAGATACAGTTCAAATATTCAGGCACTATAAACCTTTAACCAGAAATTCCCAGCTCAGAAGGGCAGAGTCCAGCCTCTTCTCCCACAAGAGTGCAGACCACAAACCTTCTTAATGTAAAATAACTGGCCTGAAGCCCAAGTGCTTAAACCAGAACTAATACACTTACACTTATAGTGTTGAATAAGCCATTTTCCATTTCAGACTTATTTTTTGTTGCTTAAAAGAGGCTGGTTGTGAATTTGATGTGACTTTGAAACAAAAAACAGTGTCAGAACTGAGAAAAATCACAAAGAATAAAAATATTCCCTGGACATTTGACTTGCTAACTAGTGAAGCTTATAGAGTTCTGAGCCTTTACATGAATGGTAAGGATTATGTACCAGTACTGACCAAGATACATCAACATTGCACTGTGTGTATGGCCTTTGAAATACTATTTTATTCCTAATGAATAGTTAAAGAAATCCATAGTAAAAAGGGCAATGATTTAGTATGGCGAACAGTGTACATAGCTCAATAAAAGTGAGCCCACATACCTCAAAGTAATAGTGCATGTGTACAGTGATGGTGCACATGTACACTGACTGTGCATGCATACAGTAATGCTGCATGCGTACAATAATAGTGTGTGTGTAAAATTGTGCTGCATATGTAAAGTGATGGTATATTTCATTATTAACTAGTACTGCTTAAAGAAACTATTTTCCCTTTCATTTTGAATATTTTCTTTGGTCTTCATTTCAGTACTAGTGGTATAACCCTCTTCTTTCTGAAGCCATCTGTCACCACAAACTATGGCTACTGCTATAGAAAAAGTCCATGGTAGCATGGATATTGATAGGGTAGTTTGCATCTTGAGATTTCAACAAATGACTGACCAGATGATGCAGAGCTCATAGTTCTGGTTTTACTGGGGTTGAGACTGCACTTAGAAGGATATAGGCTTAAACTGATGTCATGGTCTGTACCTGCTGAGAAGAGAAACAATATCCTTATGTAGAGAGTTCATGGTTTCATTATTATGCATTTATAATAGAAGAAGTTGCTTAGTAAAGCCTTCCCGCTGAACACTTCATAGTAGTGAAGAACACCCTGTGGGAATGAATACAGCAGGTAATAAGGTAAGTAAAATGTACAAACAAATTGTAGACTTTGTTATGGCAGGACAGCTGTGTATCAGAAGAAACATGGATGACAGCTATACTAATGTTGGGAGCCTAAGCAAAAAGTTACCTTAACTTTTGCCTTAAACGTTACCTAAACCTCTGTCATGGAGGGAAGAACAGTGTTGTAATATTATGCTGGAAACAGAGCATGCAGAGAACCAAGGCTGGAATGCAGGCAAACTGAGTATTATGGAGCAGATCAAGAAAAGCAGGATAGGAGGCACTGAAGGATGCTTATGGTAGTTCAGCTGTCAGATTTCATACAGAATCCCAGTACTTTCAGAAAGGAAAACAAGAAATAATAGGTAACATCCTTAGACTGGCAGAGAAAGGAGATGTGTTGTTAATGGCAGGCTTAAATATGCCAGGTGTAAAAAGGAATGCCTTAAATGCAACTACAGTTAAGAGCAGGATAATGTGTGAGTTTCATACTTAAGCCTACCTGGGAAAGGACAGTCTTGGACGTATTGTTCTCAAATAGGACAGAAGATAAAGAATAAGAGAATTTTAGACTTGAAAATAGTAGCCATTTAGTAACAATTATCTATATGTGCTGTTACTTATCAAATTAAATATAGATTTGACCCAATTTCATTGCCAAACCAGTAGAAATGTTTCACTGTATAAGTTTACTTAACTGCATTTCTGGATTCAATCCACCCTTCTTTTTTTGGGAAGATAAATATTGTACATATAATGGTATGATACTAAAATTATGAGGGTACCTTTTCAAACCTCTGCTATATTGCATGTACGTGACAGGCTCTGAATTAATTTCCAGATTTCTGTTATCAAGCAATAAGTGTGGGAAAGCAGTTTTGCAGGGATATCTATGTCTCACTCACACCTGTGTATGAAGGCTGTTTTGTACCCTTAATCTTTTAGCATGGGCACTGCAAGAGGCTAAACATGTCAACTTCCACAGGAGCTATTTGACACTTTTAGCATAGCACAGGTAGTTTGCAAATGACAAGCTAACTTTTATTATATTCACTGTACCATTTGTAGTACATCTTTGCTTATGCAACTGTTCACATTTTTTATTCCTTCTGTGGTTCAAGATCAGGACTGGGAGTGTCTTTTATGTGGGTGGTATCTTACTTCTCCTAGGCAGCTCAGAAATTGGGGCAGGAAGAGGTGCATGGGGCAGTTAATAGTGCAATGAGTCACAGGGTATCTACAACAGTGTCCATTCTAGAACACAGATGCACTCATCCTGTGAGCCACTGCCAATGAACCACCAAAGGAGGTTGTGGCTCCTGACACTAGCCACTCTGATCCATTTCATCTACTTGATGGATGGGTCATACTAACAGTCCTGTGGGCCAATGAGCAGCTAGCACTCCACCTGCACCCTAAATTAACCCAGTCAGAAGTAACCCAATCTATTTTGCCATAACCCCCCTTTGCATTGTCTACTCCTCCATTACACCATTTGTCCACCCTCTGTCTCTCTGTGTCTCCCCTCCAAGTGTATGTTTATCCACCTGTGTTTGTCTGTACTGTTTTGTGTTTGCTTGTGTGCTTCTCAGTGATTGAAATTTTTCACTTTTCCTCCCTGTTTCACACACACACACACACACACACACACACACACACACACACACACACACACACACACACACACATATATATATATATATAATATAGATTTTATATTATGGGGTACTTGTCAACACAAGAAGGTGTGTCCTGCCTTCCTCCTGCTTTCCTCTGACTTATTTTTCCTTTATGCATCTCTTAAGTATGAGTCTCTATTTCTATGTTCCTCCATTTTTACTGTCTTATACTTCTTTTTCTTCCCCTTTCATGAAACCAGTAAGTGTACAGGTGACTGGACACGACGGCAGATGTTTCCACTGTACTGTAAGTTATTACTTTGCAGCACTTGTCCATTTCCACTGCCTGCCCCACCATGTGCTACTCACTCTACTTGCTACCTTCCATTCCAGTTATATGATGCTGATGCTATGTGTCAAGAGGCTGCTTCTTTGCTACACAGCTTACTTTTTGCTCTGTTCTATTGTACTTGGCTTGCAGCTCTTTATCGTTGTTCAGCTTTCAACATCAGGGCACAGCTGCTTTCACAGATGCATATGTTTTCACGATTGGATATCCGTATGTATACTTTACATTGTAGTGTATCACCATTAGGTGTAAACCTTGATCACGCACAGAGCACATCTCTTTGAATCCATATTCATTACTGCAATGAAAAGAAAGAAAATGGATTTACTTAGACCAATCAGTAGAAGGTGCCAAAGATAAGACAAGGATAAAAGTTTTGATTCTCCAAGTTTTCAGAGATAAAAGTGTCCTGAGAATAAATTGAAAATTAAGATGCAAAAGGAAATGGGACCCTGATGAGATTCACCCTAGACGTTTTAGAGACAGTTGCTGAATGTGTATATGATAATCCTTGCAAGGATCGAGGGTGGCAACTGAGGAAGATGTTAGACATGATCGATTTGCAACTTGCTTATTACATAATAAATAGACTAGATGGGGAAGGTAGGTTTTATCTGCGGGACAAATATCTATACTCTGTATATGAGCATTTCAGCAGCCTTGTATCAGGATTCAGACATGTGAGCACTGATATTTTAAAATTAAGTTTTTGAGAACAAGACAAGAATAGGCTACAGGACATTAAAAATACTGTACTCATACATATTTTAGGCATTTCAAGGTCTGATGATGCAAAACACGGAAGTAAAACAAAAGTCAGAAATGAGTTTGGGAAAAACAGGCCTTAGAAATCCCTAGAGAATGTCTGGCATTATTATTCATCTAAACAGAGTTAAATGAACACTTCACCTGTAAATGATTGTCATTGTACATGTGATAAGACACTTTTCCAGTTCCCATGTAGCTATTTCTTGTAATAGCAGAAGAAAATAGGCATTCAGCAAATACAACCACTGACTCACTATATGCGATTCCCTGACCATGTTTTATTCAAGCACAGCTGCACCTCAAAGGTATTTAGATTTCTCAATTTCATTACTCATAAATGAAAATAAATGCCAGTGGGAAACCTTTTTATAGTCATATTGAGATACAGTGGTGTGTAACCAACTGTTACACAATCATGCTTCTCAGGTGTACATGGCAGTGAATTAACCTCCTGCCTCACTTACTGAAGCATGTAATTACCCTATAATTGTGTGCAGTGTGTCACAGGAACACAGAATGTTGTAGGCAGCAAAGAATTGCTAGGTAGTTAAGTGTAACACAAATGACTGTTACTTTCAGAAGTTGTTATGGGTCAGTAAACATGATTAATATTGACAAATGTGCAGCGCAGCTCTTAATTCACTATATTTAAGTCATAGCAGTTATTCCGCAATATGTCCCTGTCATATATGTCCCTGTCGTATGTGCATTGCTTCTTAGTGTATATAGGGAATTCCCTTCTTCGATGTCTATTTCCAGCTATTTGAAGCTCACAGAAGTTTCAAACCAATTAAATTTAAACAAGAAAAAATGTGTTTTATAATGCTGAACTAACTATATTGGATATCAAATGTAACCCAACATGACCCTTGCTATACATTGAAGCCCTCCCCCCATGATGCTACTATCATATAGGTTCGTATTTTCACATGATGAAATATTCGGACTGTGCCTTTTTTATTCAATAACAGTAAATGTGTGAAGCAATGGGAAAGGGTTGGACACATGTAATGCTGCCCTGCCCAGCTGACCAGTCAGCAACAGAAAGACAATTTCCTCAGAATCTGTGCCCATTTCCTCTTCTGAATGAACTGTGAGACAGTATTTCCTCAGTGCTGTCAGGCTCCCACCTATATCCTGAGACCACCCTTCCATGTTTAAACAGATAATTAACTCTTTAGCCGTGCAACAGTTCTTGCAGATCCTTGAAACTTTTGGAACAAATCTGTTGACACTGTGATACAAAAGTTGATCTAATAGTGGTCACACAGGCAGACTCAGTGCTTTATTTTCTTATAAACAAAGATTCAGCTGACAAACTGCATGCAATTTAATAGCTTATTGGAATGAGAACTTTCCTGGTGTATGACACAGAAACAGTAAAATGGTGAATGTTATATTATTAATGTTATGGAATTTGTTTATTTTCGAATGTATTTGTGTATACAGGCAGGTCTAAATTTACAAGATCAGAGGCACTGTGAATAAACATCCCATATATTCCTTATCCCAAACAGCTTCTGTAACATACACACTTGACTGCTTTGAAAATTCTTAGCCATTGCTCAGTGCACAGATAGAGACACGTTGTTTAAATTTATTCAATAACAGCTGCTAGCTTCACTGTACACTATTTCTCAGCACTAGACAATTTCAGTGTATCTTAAATTAAGAGTCTGTTATGACGAATTGACAGAAACTAAGATCTTTGCAGCTCCCATAGTTACAGTAACAAATAAAATCAAATAATAATAATAATTACAACATACTTAGAAAAAAATATCTGATCAGCAAAATACCAGGCAAGACTATTCATTTAATTTTTTTTTCAGAAGAATGAAAAGGGCAGCAAAATGTGTCAGAGGTGAGATCAATGTCTCACAGCTCCAGGGTTAATTCATCGCTTCTAGTAACTGATTATCTGTAGTCCAAATGCTCCCTCTTTGTCTGCATGGATTTTTATTTTTCTCCTGTGTTACAAGAAACGCTTTAGTTGACTGGCAAAACTAAATTGTCCATATATCTATCTATCTATCTATCTATCTATCTATCTATCTATCTATCTATCTATCTATCTATCTAAATATTCACACTTTCCCTTGTGCTTGTTGCAAGGGTAATGATTTCAAAGACTTTAAGGACTAACTCCCTTCCCAGTTAACAAAAATAAATTAGTTAAGCAATAACCCACAAAGTGGGTGTGAATATATCAGGATTTACCCACTGCTGACATGGTTTAATCATAGGGATGAAGCCCGAGTGATTAAACAAAGGCAACCATGGGTAAATTCTGACATGCCTACACCCAGAAGTGGGCTATTGTTATTAGACAATGACTTTATTTAAGAAAGAAATTGTTTACCGTCCTTAAATAATGTCTTTGTATAATAGTGCTGTAGTGTTCCTGCGCCTTCTTCCTTGTATACTGATATACTGAGCATGCATATGGGACTTATTTCCATGCTTGCACAGTACATCAGTACAGTGCAGAAGGAGAAATGGAGGAAAGAAAATCTCTGTTACTGTTTGTTTTTTCTGTTGAGATTTTAGAAGGGACAGCACAGAAATAGAAGGAAAATCAGGTAAGTTTCTTTATTTTTCAGAATGAACCTGATTTTTCTTCTGTTTTGCACTGTCCCTCAGCATATTCCGATACTCTCATTGGTACTTCAGTGGCTGGACTATATTCTATTGGTATATGCTCAATTTACAATGGGCACACTGGTTGGGCTGTCCAATTAGCATGCTCATTTTTGCATACAAATGAGATGGCATTGTATAATAATTTGCGGTGAAAGAACGCCTCCAACCGCTGTCCGAACCACAGCAATGATACAAACAGCCACCTTCCACCTAGTGCCAAAGAATGCAATGCAAAAACTACCTTCAAGCTGGTATTAAAGGATATCCAAAAATCTCCACACCTGGCAGTAATGAACCGCCACCAGCTGCTATCCAAACCACAATGACATTACTATAAGCAGTCTACAAGCTGTTTTCAAAGGATATCCAAAAATTGTTGTCCACAGTCGTGGTGTAAAATATAAAAACAGATGTATGTTAAGTGCTTTCACTCACTCAAAAGTGAGCTTCATCAGAACATTCCAACCAGCTGATAACAAGCGTTTAAATAGTTTCTTTGGCGCTAAACTCCTTAAAGTGGCACCGCACTGGTTACGATAAGTTAAACAAAACTATTCAAAATAAACATACACAAGTATATAACTATGTAAAAAATGCTATTAAGCTAACCTATGTAAATCATATAAATTTGATAGATATAACCCATTTACAAATTTATGTAAAATATTAAATAGTAAATAAAAATATAAAATATAAAATGATCTAATAGTCCCTAATACACATTTCCTACTGATGAATACTGTATAAAGGAAATATAAAAAAAGTCTGATGTAAATCCAGCTATCTAATGAAAAGAAGTGGTTTGATGGATATGTGGTCATTGAGACCTGGTGGGTTCACTGTGTCTGTAAATAATTGCCACCAGACTTCTTTATATGCGAGTATACTCCTGTAATCACCACCCCTAGGTATAACATATACAAGGGACAGTGTATTAGGGCTGTAAGGATGACTTCTACACATACAGATATGGAAAGCGAGCTTAGATACATTACAGGTTTGTTCCAGGAAAGAGGTTATGATCACAACATGATGAGGGAGGTAAATGAGTATGTTAAAAGTGAATGGGGAAAGAAATATGTCCCATTATTAGGACTTAACAGAAAAGGTGTCGACGTGGTTAATGCTACAAACTGTAGGAAGACCTCAAAAGCTTATAGTAGGGCCTGTGTTTTAGAATATGGACCACATACAGATAAAATCAAAGATATATTAATAGAATATTGGAATGTCCTGATGGTGGACCAGGATTTCATAGACACATTGGGCCCAAGACCAGAGTTTGTTTATAAGATGGAGAAAAACCTTAAAGGCTTATTGGAAAGTGGTCCAAGAGTTACAGGACTAGACAATAGCACCAAGCATACTTCAAAATGTGGCTCGTGCAATCAATGTCATGCTATTAATGAACATGAAGGCATTGTGTTGCATAACATTAATAAGACAAGATTGAGTTTCAAACAGGGCAATTGCAATTCGAAGTATATTGTCTGTTTGGCAAAATGCGAAGCCTGTCCAGGATATTATATAGGAAAAACAGAAAGACATTTTAAGAAACGGATATATGCACATCTCTATAGCATTAGGACAGAGGATGTAAATAACGCACTTTATAGACATGTAGAAAAATATGGATTAGAGCATACCTTTGAATTTGCTATCTTGGAAAATATAGTGATGGATTCTAGGGGTGGTGATTACAGGAGTATACTCGCATATAAAGAAGTCTGGTGGCAATTATTTACAGATGCAGTGACACCACCAGGTCTCAATGACCACATTTTCATCAAACCACTTCTTTGCATTAGATAGTTGGATTTACATCAGACTTTTTTATATTCCTTTATACAGTATTCATCAGTAGGAAATGTGTATTAGGGACAATAAGATTAGATACATTTTATATTTTATATTTTTATTTACTATTTATTATTTTACATAAATTTGTAAATGGGTTATCTCTATCAAATTTATATAATTTACATAGGTTAGCTTAATAGCGTTTTTTTACATATTTATATACTTGTGTATGTTTATTTCAAATAGTTTTGTTTAACTTATCGTAACCAGTGCGCTGCCGCTTTAAGGAGTTTGGCACCAAAGAAACTATTTAAACACTTGTTATCAGCTGGTTGGAATGTTCTGATGAAGCTCACTTTTGAGTGAGTGAAAGCGCTTAACATACATCTGTTTTACTTCAATAAATGATTTTATATTTTACACCACGACTGTGGGCAACAATTTTTTGGATATACTTTGAAAACAGCTTGTAGACTGCTTATTGTAACATCATTGTGGTTTGGATAGCAGCTGGTGGTGGTTCATTACTGCCAGGTGTGGAGATTTTTGGATATCCTTTAATAACGGCTTGAAGGTAGTTTTTGCATCGCATTCTTTGGCACTAGGTGGAAGGTGGCTGTTTGTATTGTTGCTGTGGTTCGGACAGCGGTTGGAGGCATTCTTTCACCACTAGTTTGTTACTCATGGTGTAGACTGAACGCTTTCTGTGCAGATTCAATTGTATAATAATTGATAAAGAAAAATAATTAAAAAGTAAATAAGCACTAATTCAGGGCATCTCTATAACATTTGTTATTGCTAATACTAGAAATCTGTATTAATGTCTACTTGTTATTTTTTCTCATTATGTCATTTTTTATTACACAGAAACATAAGAAATGTTTTAAAGAATTCTTAAACCAAAAACTGTATCTCATGCCACGGAATAGTTACTGAAGCTAAAGGTATTTTTGAGTTCTGCTTCTCTTAAGAGTTCATGGAGGTATTATTAGTGCTATGATGTATCAGAAATAGAGAATGTTTCACCATGCTAGAATTAAATGCCATTTGTGACCCCAGATTAGTCAGTGATACAACTAAAAGCAATTAAGACAAGAAAAATACAACTCATCCCCCAAATATTTCTGCAGTATTCTTTACTAGCTTTTGTCACACAAGCTTATTAATGGTTTAATTATAAGGGTGAAGCCCGAGTGATTAAAGAAAGGCAACCATGGGTAAATCCTGATATACCCCTACCCATTGTGTTGCTATATGCATCACTGTATTTAACATCACCCATGCAGCTATGTAAAACTATCTTGCAGCTAATTATTAATTACATGGACATAAATAGCTGGATAATTTGAATCTGCAAGCTATATTACTGATAAGAAAATAGGTAGATTAAGACAAGCAGGCAATCTTTATCTCTTATCAGTATATGTGGAACTTTTCTCTTCCTTTCTCTAGTATGACAGCAACATGGCAGCCATTTACAAAATGGGCCAGTCTGACTTGGAGTTTCCCCAAAGTTCGGTATTTGCAAAGAGTTTATTTTATTTGTGTTTGTTTAGCACGCTAGAGAACAGGTCTTCATGGAACTTTTTCAGACTCAGCTGGGAGTACTGTCTAGCTAACTGACTTGCTCAAAGTAAAAAATTTAGGGAATGGATGATGGGAGAATTAAAGCCTGGACAACTGGACCACAGGAAACAGCTCTTTGCTAGCTTTTAAATCAGCTGTGCCAACTGTCATTGGAGCAGGCAAACAAAGTCAATAATGTTAGAATCAACCAAACAACTGGAACTCTACCACAATAACATTAAACAGCCATTTATGTGTACTTTTAAGCCTCAGCTCTGCATTATCTATTGGACAGTGGTGTGTGTAATTCTTATATGCTAGACAGACTCTATAGATGATCTTTTAGTGCCCATCTCTTGGTATTATTGGCAGAAATACAGGGCAGGCTGCATGCATCTCTCATGCATAAAGAGGCACAGGTATTGAACCTGGATGCTTGAACTTCTGCTTGCTGACTGAGAAATGTTTGTCATTCTTATCATGTGCTTTTATTCCATGGGATATTTGGGATAGTGGGATTTGATTGAAAAAGCAGTTTGTCAAAGAAGAAAAAAAAGCCAGTGTCATTTTTAGTTTTACAGAATGCAGTTAGGACAATTCCATAATAATCTTGGTGGGAGGAAGGAATTTGGGAATTTGCAGAATTTCAATGACTGTTTCTGGTGTGAAATTGGCACTAGATTTATCTGACGGTATAGTAACAGTGACTTAAGCATCAGAGTGAATAATGCCATTATAAATTAATGGTACACTGGATTTATTTCTTAATAATCTGTTATTAAGAAAGAAAGCTTAATGAAAATTCTTAGCATTGGCTGATAATTTTCATTTGTGTTCCTCTTGTATCGTGCATATAGTAGATTTCAGATTTTTTTTTATGTTTTTGGTAAAGTTATTAATGCTGGTAGATTTTGATTAGTTATATGCCTTAATTGAATGTTTTAATTTATTATAATATAATACTGTTTCACCATGGCAGTTTGTTTTTATGATCCTCAGTATGTAAGGTTCTGATAGGGACTGCTGGGTTAAAGTTCTTTGTGAAATGGTTGCAAAATTCATTGGTATAAGTCACAGCTGAGGCTACATTGGGGCTGAAAATCTTGCAGTTGAAATCTGAGAGCTCATTGTATAGTTTTAATTGATCTGTCTCTTTAAAACCTTTAAATTCAGAGGTGCTCTTTGTAGTGGTTTTAATTCCCCCAAAGGAGGAGATTTCTTGTGCTGAGAATGGGGCTTATTATAAAAGTATGGGAAAATCAAATTAATAAGTTAATGTTATGTAGGAAGATACAGGCACGTTTCATATTTTTTATTGATACCAGGTGTGACGTCTGTCTTCTGGGTCAGTGATCAAACAGTCTCAATCCTAACCACTGACACCAGGGGGGAATGTTCACTGTGAGAAAAATAGACACACACACACACACACACACACACACACACACACACACACACACACACACACACACACACACACACACACACATACACACACACACACACCACACCTGGGAAAGGCTGGCACAGTTTACCTGCTCTGCCACCTCCACCCAGACTATAAGGTAGATTTTGTGCCACCATAATGTCCAAAGCTAGCTACTTTAAAGATCTTACTAGGGTATCCAATTACACTTATACAAATGGTAGTGTTTAACTAAGCAGCCAGACTTTCAGGAATGTGGAGCCACAGTGCCACTAAATAAATGCAAGTACTCTAAAAGGTTAAATCTTTTCTAAAAGACCAGGCACAATGAAAGGTTTAGATATATTTAACAATAAATAATAAAAAACATGAAAATACTGAATATCTATTTGCATTAAACACCAGAGTTTCAATCAAAGGAAATATAAAAAAACACAGATGGAAGGATTCAAATAGATACAGAAAAAACATTTAGCTAATCTTACTATATTTGTTAATTGACTGAAGAATTACTGTTCTCTAGTTACTTACTAAAACAAAGCAAGCTGAAAGTGAATGAGTATCTTGTCAGGTCCAAAAACAGAGTGCACACCTCACATCTCTCACTAGTATTCAAATACAATTTCTGTGCTGGCTACAGAATTACATCATATCTGGTCACCTGGCTCTGTGGCTCCCACATTACCCTCTCACTAGAAACTGAGGCAGAATCTGGCATTGATGTGTCACAATACATACACAGAACTTTAGCTAAGGTTTATTATAGCATCTTGAAACTGTAAAACAATTCCAACACTTCCACTCTTCTGGCAGATACTAACAGCCATTCCCTGGCACTCCATGGTAGCAATTAGTTCACCATTAAGGACAATAGAACAGGATCCCAGCCCAGGCTTTTCATAGACATTGCATCTCTGGCTGCATTCAGACCTGTGAGATAAAATCTTTATGGCCTAAACCAAGTCATATAATTTCAGGCTATTTTTCTTAAGGTTAGCTTGGCTGAACTTAACCCCTTCCCTTCCAATATCCTCTGTTAAAATATATAGATTTCATGAGTTACAACAATACAGCCTGACATACATGTATATTTCTTTTCTGTCCTGCAGGACCCACTGTTGATACATTTTTAACACACATGACTTTACAAATAAAATTTTAACACAAGCATCTGTATAAATCAGTTTGATATTCAAATTACATACAATTCTTTAAAAAACTCCAGCTAGCTAACCTGGCATATGTTACACATGCACTGCTCTACTCCCCCTGGAACAGCTGGCACTACCTCACATCATCACACTGGGTAAGAGAAATTTCTGTTTGCAGACAGAAGTAGTTCAGATGCTGTGATGTACATCCATGACTTATCCAACATCCTATAGGTACTAAGGTAAGTAATGTTGTCAACAGATGAAGTAATAAGGGTCAGCATTGTTTAGTTGTACAATACAAGGGTTTACCTTGCTTTAATATGTTGAATAACTGTACATGTGGCCAGGTAATACTGTAAATATCTGTGTATTGTTTAGCTGGGCATTGTTAAGAGTGGCACATTAATGATGCACAAGAATAAGGAGTGGTCCATTGCTAGTATTTAATAAACTTATTTGGACACACAGCCTGGGT
Source organism: Protopterus annectens (assembly GCF_019279795.1). Taxonomy (NCBI): domain Eukaryota; kingdom Metazoa; phylum Chordata; order Ceratodontiformes; family Protopteridae; genus Protopterus; species Protopterus annectens. The sequence continues at coordinate 1,472,646,669 of NC_056725.1, forward strand.
GCTGTAGTTAGAAATGTAAGTACATGGGGTGGGGGAGAAGATAGTGAGTTTCCACCTTGCTCTAGTGTGCTGAGCAATCAATGTGAAGTGAGCTAATGTGTTAAACATTTTACAATAGGGAGGTAAGAGAGTAGTAGCTGATCTGCAGCACTTATTTGTTTATACAACTAATCAATATCTCATTGTTGATTTTATATAAAAGATATAGGGGAATCCATTTCCAAAGTCATGCTTACCAGCAGTGGTAGGTTAAGTGTACCTTAAACCCTGGTTGGTTTTCAAGCTATGCCCCCCCATACACACATTTTTTATGAACATGCATAAATGCACAAGTTGTTTTGTACTCTCCTTCATGATTTAAGACCATTTGAACTGGTATCACAATCTACTAAACACTGTACCTATCAGTTAAAGCCATTTGAGTGTATGAATCCCAAATGTCCAATTGCAACACAACATGGCCACAGTAAAGTATTCAATTCTGCTTTACACAAATGTACACTAGTCCTGCAAAGCCAGACTAATGACTATTTATCCTGATTATGACAGCAGAGTCAGCCATTTGCATCAGCAGACAAACAAAGTAGCCAGTAATTATAGTCTCAATGTCGACTGTATATACCACAGAGTCTAAATAACTTGATATTGAAAGCAGGGTCAGCTATTAACATCCACACATAGCCCCACCCCCAGCCATTTTAGCTCCATAGCTGACTCTGTACACCTCAGATATGTGACTATGGTAAGAATAAATAAAATAATAATTACAGACACAGTTGTGCATTTCATATTTATTACACACATATTACTCCAAGTACTCCAACGTAACTCATTCAAATGTAAAGTAATACTGCAAAGTCAGGCAAAATGCACAGTAGCCCTGCAAAGCCAGACTGTTTAAAGTGATCAAAGAAAAAAAGGGTAAGTTAGTTTCATCCACAGACAATCCCCATCCCCACCCAGTGGATTTAGCCACTTTGCTATACACACTTTGAGTGTGGCAAAAAATAATATTGTTAAATAACCAGAAACAAAACTTCAGGGCAAGGCCACAAAGCACCAATGATAATCTAACAAATGAAAAACTTTGCAAATGCCTCCACAGGAACCAATTCTTTGTTACTGTCTGAGCGCTTTCATCTCTTAAGAACAAGACTTTCTCACGACTGATTTACAAATACCCAGAACCTTTTTATATCTTTGAGAAAATCACATGATGCAAATTATAAAACACGATCATGTTGATTTAAAAAGAATACAAACATTTGAACTGAAATCTTTGAATACAAATTCTTAAAATGAACATTCTTGAAATAAAAATGTTAAATGGATAAAAACTTTAAGCATTACACACAACAAAAACTCATGTGGGGACAAGTGATTTCAGTTTCAACATTAGGTAGAGTAACACAATTTCATTCACATCAGGATAAACTTTAGCATTTAAATGAAGCTGTCACAGAGTTCTTATGTGATAAAATGTGTTGTACCATCAGCAGCATTATATATTCTGTCAATTATGAACTGCCACTTTTTAAAAGCATTACACTTGATAGCATGTCTAAATAGTGCATTGTTATAGTTCTTACTTTTTAGATCATTTATAAAAACAGTCACATAACATGCATAAAGCAACAGGTTCCATACTAATCCCGACACACCTTTTCCCAAAGCACTCATGGCCGAACATACTTATGTGAAAATGCTGTTTACTGAAGCAGCATTTTCACGTAAGTATGCTGTTGTGGAGACTGTACTACAGTGCGGATAAGGGAAGATTCCCTTTTCCCCACTGTAATGCAGTCTCGGAGTGAGAATATTAAAGTAGGGGGGTGTGGGGGGTACAGGAAGGCATAGCCCCCCTGCATAAATGCTTTTTTCTTTTCTTTTTTTACACATTTTAACAAAAGTGCTTTTTCAATAAAAGTGCTTTCGTTAAAATGTGTTCGGTGATGTTGGGTTCGGCTATTGCAGCTTCATGCAATAGTCCTAGACCCAAAGCAACATATACTATGACTTTGGTATTGCAATCACATATACCTGGGCATGGGATAGTATGTCTACACCCTTGAATCATGATGTTGATAGTTTCAAAAATGAACCTGCACTATAAACAATGAACACAGTTGGACATGCTCCCTATTTTATGTTGTTTAGTATTTTCAATAACATTTTTGATGTTTCTTCCTCTAGTAAACACAACTTTGGGAAGATTCCCTAATTCAGTTTTCAGCTCGTTAGTCATATACTTGTCCCAGTTATTAAAAATAATAGATTGAATCCCATGGGAATCTGAAAAAAGGAGGTAATGAAAGGCTTACTCTTCATCAATCCCTTCTTACCTATGCAAACATCATGATTATGTAACATGGGCTTAAACTTAGTTCCTGTGTTACTGATAACTACAAAACCTGTCTAGTTAACAAATTCACGGGGATAGCTCCTGTTTAAGAATGAAATAAATTCAGATACAAAGTCTTTGGGCCAGAGTCAATAAAGCCAACACTAAGTATACATTAAGTGCACACTATATGGATTCAAGAGCATTCTTTTCACATTTTTTGTGCTTTCTAGTCACTCAGAAGATTATACTAAGTGTACAGGTAGTCTGTACTTTGTGTTGACCTTTATGAATCCCTGTCAGTATTTAAAGCTGCAAGAATATCAGTAGGAAATCTAAAATTAAGAGGAAGAAGGTGAGAGTTATGTCTCTGTTGTTTGTTCACTCAGAATGGTGTACACTTAGTGTAGGTGTTATTGAATGCCAGGGTTTATCTCTGGAGATAAAGCTGAATCATCTGCCCTCTAACAATTTCTTTTTTTCTTTCTAAATGAATGAAAAATAGAAAAGGTTAGATACATAGCAGAAAAGCTACATTTTTTAAAAATAGTGTTCTGATATCTATCGTGTTCCCTGTCTTTAAAAACAGTGACATCCAAATTGTGTAATCTCGCACACGAATATACATAAGTGAAATGGAGAAAATCTGTTGCACCTTGAAGAAGCTGAAGAAAATACTCCAACATGTCCACCATCCCAGCATAGTTTTATGGTATGATTTCTGAATATATCTATATTTGCATATTTGTGATACTTTTATATATGTTTTAAGTTATTTTTTAAGTCAGGTAATGATGTCATGAACTGATGTCTATTTAAATCATTTGAGTGACATGTGAGATGACTGATGAAGTGATAGGTATATTGCGAAAGCGCTTACCGTTGTGTTTATTTGATTTGCTGGTGTGCATTTTATTAAAGTTTTTCTGGTTTAGCTGTGGTGGATGAGCACTTGCTTTTTCCACAGTTATGTCCACCGTTCTTACCCTTAATAAAAACATGTTGTCCTGGTATCTCAAATACAATTGAATGTATAGCATGAATTCACTAACAAAACTGAAGTTTTCTTCCCATTTTAAAATAATTAGGCTTGCTTATAATAGAGCAAATGCTGTTCCTATTGCTATTCATATGTATTGTTTGTAGTATTTCCCTTCATATTGTACTAAATTGTTTTTTAAAACTAACTCCATAAAAGTTTCCACAAAACAGATTTGATCAGTACTTAAATCTGTGTATTTGAGTACCATTTCATTAAACCACATGAACTCAACATCATGAGGTATCACTGTATATAGCCTTGCGGTATCAGCCATAACCAATAATATGGAATCATAATACTGAAGACCTGATAACTTTTTTAAGAAATATTGAGTCCTTAACTCTATGCTGACATCCATCTAGAACATTCTTAAGGACCTCTGTCTATATAAACAGCCAAAGGTTTAGTTACTAAACATCTATATGAAACAACGGGTCTTATCCATTCTTATGAATTTTGGGGATACTGAACACAGTTATCTTGGGATACAACTTTTAAAAATGACAGTAACTCAGATAAAACAATTCCTTGAAACATTAAATTCTTCTGCACAATCTTAATATGTCTATAACTGATGTTAATTTTGTTCAATGAAACTCTAGTATACAAATTACTATTAGATAACACTGACATTTTCATGGAATAGTCTACTGTTCATAGCCACAAGCCCCTCCACCTTTATTGGGCTTCATATTCTGGAGAATAAATATGTGGAATAAATTTAAAATTTTAAACATAGAAAAGAAATACAAAAGATGTGCAATAAAATAAAATAAATTAAAGTAAAAAGAAGAGAAGAATACAAAGCAGAGTGCAAATCCAGCAAAGGGAAATAGTATAAATATAATAAACTTTCTGTATCAGTTAGAGAATAAAAATAAACCCCCTGTTGTTAATTACATAAAGCTGTTTTTCACCATCCATCCAGATACCCTTTTCCCATCTTTTCACTCATCATGTTGAGTAAGTGTTAACACTGGCAGATGACTATCCATTTTTTAAAAACTTCCATAATTAAGTGTATAGTTTATTCAAAGGTTTCTGTGTTACTTTGAATAAAATATGTATGTGTGATATGCTTTCCTCTCATTTATATATATATATATATATATATATATATATATATATAAATATATATAGGACTATCTATGTCTGTGTATATGTGGGTTTATATGATGTCATTGAGTTTTCTGAAATGCAAAATTCATATTTTCGAGACCATTTGATCATGCTTCTGGAAAGTCAAAAAAAAAACAAAAAACAAAAACAAATCTACATTTTTGCAGGATGGGTAAGTCCTCCCTTAACCCCTTGCAAATTATATATACCAACTCTGAGACTGTAGTGGGGAAAAGGTAAATTCCTTGATCCCCACTGTACCACAATCTACACAGTGTTGCTTCAAAGGTGAGTTTACCCTTTTCTTCACTGTAGTGCAATCTCAGAGGTAGTATTTATAATTTGCATGGGTGTGGGTGGTGCAAGGGGGCTTACCCCCCCTGCAAAAATGTAGATTTTTTTTTTAATATTTTATGTTTTCAGACACTCAATGAAATGGTCTTGTAGTATGAATTTCGAGTTTCCAAAAACTCAATGAAGTCATATAAACCCATATATGTATATCTATATTTATTTATCTATACATATAGATATATAGATACATATACATAATATATATATAATAGAATTTAAAAAGCCGGTCCCCCACCCTACTTTTGTAGCACTGCTGCAACATCATCTTATAATGCTTTCATGTTGTGAGGGTTTACTCTAGCATACACCCAGTTCATGAGTTTGCCACTAGTTACCCTCACTCCCTACATATTCTTTTCTGCAAAATCTCCAGCTGTCTTGCCAATCTGATTCTTTATAGTAGCACTTATTAGTATTACCAAAACATTCATATTCACTCTAACCCCATGAAACCTGTGTGTTTGTATGTATGTTGCTGTAATGTGGCATATAAGTCAAAACATGAAGACAAAGGGCTTGATTCCAAAAGCAAGTTATCACTTTCACTGATGGCAGGTCTTTTGGAACATGGCCCCCTGTGCAAGCTTGTTCATAGACAGGCCTTACACCAAAGTAAGTGATTTACAATGAGAGCAAGCCTTTCAGAATCAGGGCAGACTTACACTGAGAACAACTCCTTTGGAGTCTGGATCAAAGAACAAAGAAAGCTGCCACTGATACTTGGCATGCTGTTTTATGGCTTTGAGAGATAATGAATGCTATTTGCAAACATTATTACAAAGTATAAACATAATTTCCTTACTTCTGTAGAATGCATGTATGTAGAGGTGTCTGCATGCATCATAATAAAACTAAGTAGACAATTTTTCTGTGACAGAATGGGTCTATTATTTGGGGTTACAGTGGAAATAACAGTTTGCTTTTTATATTTTATGGCGCCAAATTATCCTTGAATACAATCTGCCCTATTACTTTGCTGCTTGTTATAGACAAATTACTGAAAGTGGTTGTAACTTAGTAGTTTGGGGAATATATCTATGTGTAGCAGAGATTCCATAAAAGAGACAGTTCCCCCAATGCCCATCTGTGTACCACTAATGAGTCATGGACTCAGGTAACATAGCAGTTCTTACAGTTGCTGATTTTCCCAATGCATTTGGTTTTGTGATTCTCTTTTTCACCTGTGATGAAGTCTTTAATTTGAACCTGACTAGTTCTGCCATGAATTGGGCAATACACTCCCGAATTCAGAAATGGGAAAGTTGCAAATAGTAAAGCTGAAGCAAAGAGGACCCTTTAACAGAGTTATGTTGATGCCTTGACAGCATGTTATGAAAAAGCAAAAACTCATTTGTGAAGGGCACCCCACACCACCCCATGCTTAAATATACCAGTGCCAAGGTCATGCAACAGTGGAGAAATTAAGGTTTCCACTGTTGGTGATGTGTTTTCAGTGAAACACTTTCAGTGACATACATTACAGCTGACAAACTGAAATGATTGTGGAAACCAGTAATTCAGAGACAAACTGGCTGTGATGAGGAAAGACCTCATTATCATCTAATTTACATATGTTTGAATTACTTGATAATTACCACACATGCTAGTAAGCACTTTGTTGCAGTAATCACTACTGGCAACATATGCATTTTGTAGACAGAGGTATCCCGTTATTCACTCCCTCACACACACACACACACACACACACACACACACACACACACACACACACACACACACACACACACACACACACACACACACATACACACACACACACACACCCCACACATCAACAAACCTCGGTACAAGTACAAAGACACACACACAAACCCCAGTACATCAAGTACAAACACACACACACACACACACACACACACACACACACACACACACACACACACACACACACACACACACACACACACACACACACACATGCACACAAGTGCACTCACACACACTCACACATACACATACACAAACACACACACACACAAATACACATAAAACACACACATTTGATCACACTCATGCACACACTCACCTGTTCACTACACCACACACACGCATGCACGCACATACACACACACACATACACACACACACCACACACTCTGACAATATATGTCTGTAAATTTTCAGCCACTTATCTCTAACCAGATCCATACCTCTCAACAGTTCTGATTTTCACAAAATGTCCAGATTTTTGCCTCATTGTTTTGGTCCGATCCTCATAAAACTAATGATTTTCTGGTACATCATTCAGGATTGAGGTCACTAAAGAATAATATAAAAAGAGACTCCAGCTTCATTTCTTTCAGAAAATTCATACTAATGCAACACCTGTTATTTCTAGCAATTCTAGCAACTTTATAAGTTTATAAGAACAATATTTTAAAATCGGTCCCTGTTTTTGGGCATTTTCCTCCCCGTTATTTTTGTCTTCATTCAGATTTATGCTTAGCGGTTGAATGGTATGACAGCATCTCACCAATTGAAACTAACGGCCGAACATGAGCTTTGGCCCTATTAATCAACATGGTGGTGGTGGTGATTTGTGCAGCTGAGTGGTTCTGTGAATTGCTTGCCTGATAGAGGAGAAACATATGCTAATTGTCCAGAGTGCCACATTTACATTTGTGGTAGGCCAGACAGATAGCCCACAGTGCTGCTGCACCTCATCAAGGTAAAGCATTTTGGTAGGACTTCCTGTCCCAGAACTGGAAACAGCTACTGCTAGTGGTAAAGAGGCTGACCACCTGTGGTAACATTTATGAATCTCTTGTTTGTGCACTGTTCTGTAAATGTCAGAATCAGACAAACTTCCCTCTTCTAATACATAACTACAGGTACATAGAAAGGAAATTGCTATGTGTGGCAGACTGAGTTCATATGATGTCCTTCTATATCACTGTTGCAGTATTATAAACAGAATGGATCTCCTGCTCAGGACAGCCCAGCCCTTGGCCAGTATACCAAAGCCTAAGATGTTGTATGTGCCAGACTTCACTTCTATGCTCCCCACGCATAATGTAGGGCATAAAAGGGACACAGATGTAGCTACTTAGAACTTCTTTGCTGTCAGTTCAAATGCCAGCATTGTTAGTTGGTCTGAATGCCTTGTTGCTGTGCTGAATATCTAGCAACCAGACAAGTCCCCCATTGGAGCTGGTTTTATTTCATTTTTTTGTTTTTTTGTTTTTTTCTTTTCTTGGTCTTGTATTTTATTTTGCTACCTAGAGTTCATGCCATCTAGGAAGGGAAAAGTCAGTGTGGGAGGCAGATTCCACATAAGGATATTCAAGAATGATGTCTTTTTTTTGGGTGCTTCCCACAAACATACTGCTTGTAGTATCTGTAAGACATTTGTACCTAATTGTACCTAAGGCACTCAGAAGCTGTTTGTCTTCCCTGGTCATTTATCTTGAAAGCCAGTGGCTTAAACAGTTAACCCAGGGTGACATGGCAGAATTTAGCCATGAGATACTACCACTAGGTTTTTTTACCTCGATGGCCCTGAAACCTCCTCAAGGGGTTTCAGTACATGTTCCTCCTTGGACCGCTACCCCTTCTAAATGGCTTAGGGAGCCAGATTCCTCAAATGAGGATTCATTGTCTGATGAGGGCTCATTGTCCTATTCTTCATAGATGCCTTCACTTTAGGCTTATGGTTTTGAAGAGGAAGAATCTGTTAGCCCTAAGTCTCCTACTGTGCTATGGGGACACAATTGCTAGGACGATGGAATACTTTAAGTATTCAAGTGTCTGATATTCAGAGAAAATATTATGAGCTGCTTCAGGTGGATACTCCTAAACCATTGGCAGTTCCTCCTGTTTTGGCTGCCTTGTTAGACAATTTCATTGCTGCTTCCCAAGTCTCTTGATTTTCAGCCTCCTGCTCTTAAGAAACCTGAAAGGTTCTTTAACATTCCTAGTGATTGTCAATTTTTATTTAAATATCCTTCTGCTGATCCTGCTGTGGTGTCATTCTCTTTAGATAAACCTTCTGAGCTCTTGTCCTCTTCCAGCCTTTTGCCTTCTGGTAAAGATAGCAGTAAGAAAGTTTACACTGCTTCTACATTGGCCTTTAGGGCTATTAATTACCAGACCCACATGACCAGGTATGCTCTGGCCTTGATTGCTCAGACTTGTCAGGTTATTTCTGACCTCCCTGATTTGACCTCCCTGATTCTAAAGGCAAATCATGTGCCTTATCTTTGTAGGTTCTGCTTCTCAAGTGGCTTGACACTCTATTAAGTGTAGCTATGATGCTACTGTTGCCTCTTATTGTTGTCCCCATATCAGAAGTCACAGCATATCAACATCAAAGAGATGACAGCTCTGATTCTGGCCCTTCAAGCTTTTCACCTCAGGCTGTCTTCAAGCCCCTTGAAGGTATACACAGAGCACTACAGTGATGTGGTATATCAACAAGCAGGGAGGCACAAAATCTTACTTTCTGTGCAGGATGGCTCTTCAGGCTTGGGAGGTGGCTCTTAGTTATCGGTTAACTTTTCAGACAGTATACATTCCTTCAGACCACAATCTAGTGGCAGGCTCTCTGAGCAGATCCAAAACACAGGCTCAAGAATGGATGCTTCACAGAGACATGTTTCTGGACTTTGCCCATCAATGGGGAATTCCTCAGGTAAAACGTTTTCCCTCCCATCTGAACAAACAGCTTCCACTCTTCTGTTCCAGAGTGCAATGCCATCTGTCATGGAAGATGGATGGCCTTTCTTTTCCTTGGACAGGGATGTTTCTTTATGTTTTCCCTCCTCTTCCTCTTCTTCCAAGACTCCTGCAGAGGATTCAACTGGATTCCCCAAAAATCTTGCTAGTGATTCCCTTTTGGCCAAGACAGCACTGGTTACCTCTCTTAATGAATCTGGCCAGGGGCAATCAGCACAAGTTACCTCACCAGTTGGATCTCCTCACACAGGACAAGGGGTCTCTCATCCATCCTCACTCATGCATGTTACGACTGACACTGTGAATGATTGCTCCTTTTATAGGTTCATAGGTTCATAGGTTGGTACTAGGCTATCAGCCCTAGGGCCTATACAAGCCTAGCCATTACAATTCCCTGGCTATTTCTTCCCACACTATTTACTTCCCTGGACCCCTGTCTAGAAGGGTGACTGACATGATCCCTGGGGTGAATTTCCTTTCTCCCATCCAATCGTCAAGGTTCCTTTTGAAAAGGACCAAAGAGGCACTCTGCTTGGCATGTATGGGCAATCTATTCCAGAGTCTGGGGAGTCTCTGGGTCAGGAACTTATCCCTCCAGCATGTTTTGTTTATTGTGATGACAAGGTTTAGATCCCTGGAGCATGTGGCTCTGAGGGATTGGGATTTCTTTAAGCGTACCATGTCCAACAGCTCTGGGTTTGACATGGCCTTGTATGTTAAGCAAAGATCTCCTCTGAGTAGACGATATGCGACAGAGTAAGGACCAAAGAGGCACTCTGCTTGACATGTATGGGCAATCTATTCCAGAGTCTGGGGAGTCTCTGGGTCAGGAACCTATCCCTCCAGCATGTTTTGTTTATTGTGATGACAAGGTTTAGATCCCTGGAGCGTGTGGCTCTGAGGGATTGGGATTTCTTTAAGTGTACCACGTCCAACAGCTTTGGGTTTGACATGGCCTTGTATGTTAAGCAAAGACCGCCTCTGGGTAGACGATATGCGACAGAGTATAGCTGGAGTTTTTTAAGGCGGTCAGTGTAGGGCATCTGCTTTAGGCCTGTGATTCTTTTAGTGAGGTATTTCTGTGGCCTTTCCAGTTGTTGCAGATGTCTTGAGAGGTACATACCAAACGGGGCATTGTATTCTATAATGGGTCTAATGAGGGATGAGTACAATGGGACAATGACCTCCGTTTTTCTGGATGAAAAGCCCTTCGTGATGAAGTGTGCCACATAGAAGGAATTCTTGACTGTTGTGGTGATGTGGTTATCGAAGGTGAGACCCCTGTCCACCTGTGTCCCTAAGTCTCTTATCAAACTTTCAGTGTTTAGTGTACTGCCACCTATATGGTAATTCACGGATACATGTTTTTTCCCAAAGGGGATAACTATACATTTCTTGGCATTGAGCTTGAGCCCATGGCTCTGGCACCAAGCATCTGTTTCTGTAAGGCCCTTTTGTAGAGTATCCACATCATTTGGGGATTCAATAATGGCTCTCAGTTTGCAGTCATCTGCAAACTTTGTTATCTAGAGTCCCTTAGTGTTGGCCTGTACTTCAGAGAAGTAGATGCCAAACAAGAGCGGTCCCAGGACTGAACCCTGAGGTACTCCACTTGTCACTTGTCTGGAGCTGGATTTGGAGTCGGCTACTTTTACAGTTTGGGTTCTATCAGTAAGCCAGTTAGCAACCCATTGGGTGATGTAGGGATTAATGCCCAGCTTAGTAAGTTTATCTATGATTCCAGAGTGGGGGATGGTGTCAAAGGCCTTGGCAAGGTCTAGATAGGCTGTGCGGAGCACCTTACCCTTGTCCATGGCTCTGGAGACTGATTCGAAGAAGTCAATCAAGTTCAGGAGACAAGATCAACCCTTCACGAACCCAAACTGGGTGGGGTCTAGTGTTTGAAGGTTGCCAATGTCTTTGTTTATAATTTCCATGATAATACGCTCCATGGCCTTGCAGATAAGGCTTGTCAGACTGATGGGACGGTAGTTTCCGGGATCCAAGATGGATCCCCCCTTGTGGAGTGGGATAACTGTAGTTGTGCGCCACTCAGTGGGCATGAAACCTGAGGTGAGGCTATGATTAAACATGACACTTAGGTGAGGTGCCAGTTCATATTGTAGTTCATGTAGTACACAGCCCGGGATGCCATCTGGTCCCATGGATGCTGTATTCTTAGCTTTGGGAAGTGCGTTTTTTACCTGTGTGGCCGTTATTACCGGAATTTGGCAATCTTCTGGTATTGAGATGGGCCATTTAGGGGGTGAGAGGGGAGTGAAGTTGGCACTGAATCAATCTGCCAGGATATTGGCAATATCCTTGGGATCAGTATATTTAATGCCATTCTGTTTTAGCTCAGAGCAGATCTGAGCATTGCCATTTAGATTCTTGACATAGTTATAGAATGCCTTGTTGTTGTCTTTGGAATCTTTGGCAATTTTATTTTCGTAACTAGCTTTGGAGGATTTTATGAGGGATCTCAGTTTCTTACTGAGGCTGGTAAGGAAGTTTTTTGCATCCTGGGATTTTCCTCTTTTCTGCAACAGTTTCTTCCTTTTGTTGTAAAGTTTGTTTATGGCAGGGGACCACCAGATTGGCTTCTTTTTTTTTGGATGAGAGCATCTTGGTTCTATTTGGGATAGCACGATTTATGCATGAGTGGATGTGCTCGTACAGTGCCTTAGTGTAGGATTCAGCAGTTGAACTTTCAGCTCCCATCTGCATGGGTGTCATGAAGTTTGTCACTTCTGACTTGAGTAGCATGAAGTTGGCTTTGGAGAAGTTTTTTATGGAGGTTTCCTTACTGGGAGGTGGGGGTGGGATGTGGATGTTAAGTGTGATTAGCTTATAGTCAGACGTGACTAACGAGGGGGTGACCATAGGTGTGGAGCATCGATTTCCCATGTTGGTAATGACCAAGTCTAGGATATTGGAGCCCCTGGTGGGACTATGGATTAGTTGATCCAGAGCGTTGGAATTTATGAATTCCAAGAACCTTTGGGCAAAGGTGTTGGTACATGAGTAGCTTTCCCAGTTAATGGCAGGGTAGTTAAAATCACCCAGTATTAGGGTGTTTGGTTCTATCTTAATATTTTCCAGTATGTTTAGAAAGGTGTAGTGAGAATCTTGGGGTATGGTGGGGGATCTGTAGCAAGCTACAATTTGGATTGCAGTCTTACCTAGTGTTAGTTGCACCTGGAGAATTTCAGACGCATTGTGTTGGGCAACTAGCCTGGTGGTGTGAATATCCTTGGTGAATATTGACACTCCTCCACCTTTAGTGTTTCGGTTCTGCTTTGGTGGCTGAAAAGTGTGGCAAGAGTTGTAGCCTGGTATTGCAGGGGTGCTCTCTGGAGCCTTGAACCAGGTCTCAGTTACTGCACAGATATCGATGTTCTCCATTTTTAGGAGTGCCTCGAGAGAGTGCATTTTGAGGTTTAGACTTCTAGCATTGAGTAGCATTACCTTCAGATTTTGATTTTTTCAGCCTGCAGATTCTGCTTCTTTGCAACATTGTACCTGGAAGACTGTTTTTTTGCTGGCTTTCTGCTTAGAGGGTTTCTGAGCTTCAGGACCTTATGGCCATTCCTCATTTTTTGTTTTTTTTTTTCAAAGGGGCAGGGTGTCCCTTCATACTAATCCTTGTTTTATGGCCAGTTTACTAAATGAGTTGTCCTTGAATAACTTAGCACAATTCCCTTCCTTTTTCCCTTCTCCTCAGCCTGCTTGTGAGAGGTTTCTGCATACCTTAGATTTACACAGACAGCTCAGGCACTATTTGAATAAAACTAAGGCCATTCATAAGTCTGGCCATCTGTTTGCTTCCTTTCATCCCAGGACATTGGGTTTGGCTGTTTCTAAGCAAACAATCTCATCCTGGATATCTAAGGTCATTTGCTTTTGTTATACTTTTCATGGCAAGTGTCTGTCCACTTCTGTTACAGCTCATTCCACTATGACTGTTGCCTCTTCTGGTGCCTTCTTCAAGGGGTTGGACACTAATTCCATCCTTGAAGCTGCTACTTGGTCTTCAGAGTATATCTTTACTAGGCGTTATAAGTTGGATATGGTTTCTAGGGCCAGACCAGGTTTTGCTGGAACCATTTTATATGGTTTTGTTGAGGGCTCTTCTGAGCTTTCCACCTCCCATTCTGTTTCTTGAGCTTTTTAATATCCCTTTTCTCTAGAATACTGCAACAGTGATATAGAAGGACATAGTATAGCTGTGTAAACTCTTACCATACAGCAGACGTCCTTCTCTCCACTGTTGCACTATTCACTCCCTCTCTCCAACCCTCTCTTGTTTGCACTGTTTTTTGTTTTAGATTCCCTTCACGCTGAGGGTTCCCCTTTTTCTTCAGCATTTTTTCCTTCAGGATACACATGGATTCCCTTGCCCTTTGGAGACTGTTTTCTTCTGGGGCAATTCAATTCTGGGTAGCTGTGTCCATACGTCCCTTTTGTACCCTACATTATGTGTGAGGAGTGACGTATGGAGCATACAATATCATTAGGCTTTGGTATACTTTCTGAGTGTTGGGCTACTCTGGGTGGAAGACCCCTTCTGTTTATAATGCTGCAAGAGTGAACAGAAGGACATCTACTGTTATAGTAAGATTTTATATAGCTTTACTTTCTCCACCACAAGTTTTTCAATGCCTGATTCTCATAACTTACAACATTAAGTCTTCCATTTTTACATTTAATAAAGTAATACTGATAGCTATCAACTATAACTACTCCCATAACAACAATATAAATAAACCAAAACAGTATACTTAAAACTCCAAACATAAGTAAAAATAAATAGCAATAAGTTAACTAAAACCTGAGATAAGCACTTTTCTTGCGTAAACATTTTGTTAGATGAATCCAGTATTACATTTTCAACAGACTTCTATATCCTTTCCTCATGACATCATAACTGAAACAGTCTGATTAATTAGTATCTTAAAGACCCTATCTTTTAGTATGAGCTTAAAGCTCATGCTATTATTCATTCCTCTGCCAATGATACTTCTTTTATATACCCTAGCATTCTTATCACCTCCTCTGATTAGGAGTTTTTTATCGACAACTTAAAGCATAAATTTAGTATATCCATTATGTCCAGCAAGATGTTTATAAGGTGTTTTGTGGGGGAAGCCTTCTAATGATAGCATAACTGAACCCATAGATTCACTCTTTAATCTTTCTTTTGGTCCTGCCTTTATAGAATGCATTGTGTGTCGTAGACTGCGCATAGTAAAACACTCCTTCACTTCAGCAACCAGTGTAGATTTTAAAATGATATACATGGCCAGTAAATGGATGGAGAAGACTGTCTGTCTTTGCTTTTTCATCTTTTCATATTTTTGGTAGAAAGTACAGTTGCTAGGTTGCTGTTACTGTACATGATATCCCATTTAACTGTTGCTAATTCTTTATCTAATATTTACTGTAAAGAGTTGTTGATGGGTCTAGGGTAGTGAAAATTTTCTTGTTAATATTTGGGTGTTTTAATTGATTAGGAAAACATAACTGGATTATGGTCACTGAGTGTATTAGGTAATATGGCCGAGAACATGTATGTGGGATATTGGTTCTAATTATATCAAGTGTTGTACGACACATTCTTGGTGGACATTTAACCATTTGACAGAGCCAAACTCCTTCTGAAGGGCACTATTTTGCTATCCTCTTACAGCTTAAGGTCTCCTAGAATAAAGAGTTTAGAATTGCCAGATATATTTAGAAAATGGTCTAGATAGTAATCATACAAGGTTAGTCAGGCTGGAGGTGGAAGGCATATTAAAGCATTAATCTTTAAAGCTTTTACAAAAGTAATTTCAGCCATAAGATAACTGGGTCAGCATCATCTTGAAATGATGTTGTGGTATTGTTTTGTAGTGTTACTCTCAATCAGTGAGAAGGCACTCCCCCTGGCTTATTGTTGTAAAAACAGTGTGTCAATCACCATTTAACTTGATACACAGTGGCTGTCTTTTAGCCGTTATTTGATAATGGTTGGTTTCCTGATTTTGTATTGTCACAACCAAGAGTCTAGTGTAGACCATTTGTTATTTATGTTCTTTGGGTTTACTAGTGTTATTATAAATTTATGCTTTTGTGGGTATTATGGTATGTAATGGTTAATATTCTGCTTCATTGGAGGGCCTGGGTTTGACTCCACATCTCCTGCAATGATAAGAAATACAAAAACAGAGGAAGTATGTTATTGTTTAGAAGCTTATAGCTTGTAAATAGGACAAATCCATGCACACAGTTTTAAAAGAGGTAATAACTGTATGCTTTTATGCTGTAGGATGTTGCAAATGAATGAGGGATTAAAAACAATTAAGTGTGAAATGAGATGCAATGTCTGGGTGACTGAATGTTATCTGCCAAAAAACTGGGAATGTGCAAGTGAGAGAATGTGGAAATAGATTGTATAGTGGACATTTGAGAGAATCCAGGTATATGATTGGAGAAATAATACAGAAGCAAGAGCTCTGGAAGTAGTATTTTGGCAATGAGAAGAGAAGGGCTTGAAAGTCTGTAAGAAAAGAAAATAACTGAATATTTGTTAAGATTTAATATAGGTTTTCAGATATGTGGGAATTTTTATTGCAGTGTGAATAGTGAAAATTTTAAAAGTGAAGTCTGATATGCTACTTAATTTAAAAAGAATTAGCACTGAATAAGTTCAGTTTGGTATAGAGATATCGGGAAGGTGAATTAGGGTATACGTGTAAGCAGGTACAGACTTAAGATGCTGTTGAATAGGTGTGTATGGAGTCATATAAGTTGCAAAATCTGGGAGAGTAGGAGAGTAAGAAAGCAGGATTCACCTCTAACTTCAGCATGAGTCAGTCGCTCTGCACATGTGCAGATCTGACTTACCTCATCTGTTCACTGGAAGACTCAATAAATGGAGGGCAAGTTTCAAGTTGAACTATCTTAAATTATAAAATACTGACAAGGTAAATACTATGTAGAGCAGACCAAAAGAGGAATAAGATTAAATTATGTCACACTATTAAGCCAAGAAATGTGTTAAAATATAACATTTTTGAAAAACTCAGTGAGAGTGGAAGGGAACCTAACAGTGAATGCTGGGAGGTCTCTATGGTACATGACAAAACGATTTTTAAAAAAAAGTCTGTAAGCATAGCACTTGGCATATGTCTCTACATTAGCTTGAACAATGCCAGATAAAATATTCTGGTATGGTTGTTTCATGTACCCAAGCACATTTTTCTTGTAAAGTCCTCACACTCCCACAGAGGATATAGAGGCATACTTGTACAAATTTTCGCAGAATGTCCAGATTTGTGCCTCAAATTTTTGCTCCATTTTTCATAAAATTGTGGTTTTCTGTCAAATTAGTGGCAAGCCATTAAAGATTTAAGTTAGAAAATAATGGCAGACACTTGAATTTCAGACTTCATACCCTTCAGAAAATTCATGCTAATGCAAAACCTTTTACTCTTATCAACTTTCTAAGTTTGTAAGAACAATATTTAAAAATTGTCCCTATTTTTGAGCCTTTGACCCACTTTTATTTATAGCTTTGTCCAGATGTCTTGCTCTAAGAGGTTGAGAGGTATGTATGGAGATGTTCAAGTGATATAGTCAATGATTCATGACTGGTGCATTCCCCATAATGTATCATAATGCCCATCTGCTATTGCTGTGCCTGGCAAACTGTTCAATGCTTCATGCTTCCTTATTACACAATTGTTTGGAAGACAAAAACTACTTAGCTTACCCAATTTGTCTACTATTTAGCACAAAGGATACCCTTTTAATCTTGGTAACCAACACCAAGCCTCTTTTTACATCTGCTTGGAACTTCATTGTTTCTGTCTTAAGCATTATTCAAATCATGCATTGTTTACAACCTAGCAAGTTGTCTGTGAGGGATAATTCAAATATGAACCATTACCATTGTGAAACAATGCATTGTCAAGTGACTGAACAGCTGAGGTTTTCATCATTCCACATCTTCATATTTTGTTCCTTATTACTACTGATCCTTGTTCTGAGTATTTGTTTTTTTCTTGGTGCACTTGAAAGGGTACATCATTTTTCTTTTTCTTTGATGTACTTAAAAAATATATGTTTAGGTCCTTAAGTATTTGCTGTATAGGTTCACAGCTTCATAGATATTTACTAGGCTAATGATGACCAAGGTCTTTGTAAGCCTAGCTGTTCAAGCCAACCCGATTGTGTCCCTATATAGTATGGGCATTTATTAGGAAAGAGTTTCTATCAGAGCCATGGACCTGCTTGTGCATACCTTTTGACTACTTCTAAGTTCTTATAGTGATAGAATCCTTACATTTGCACAGAATTGCACATGCAGCTCAGCAGGCTTCCTCTTAGTAAGGGAGGGCACTGGGGTAGAACCAACAATTGCAAAGTCATTCCCAGTGAAACAGTTGGCTCATAGCATGAACCACTGGTTGAAACAATCATCTGCAAACAGTAGTCAGAGAAGGCTCTAAGGTGAACAGGGACCAGGCTGAAGACCTGGTAGTTGACTGAAGAGAAAGCACAATGGTTCAAGAAATTATTCAGGACTCTAGTACCTCAAGGAGAAGAGGAAATAGGTGGATGTGAAGAAGAAAGGCAGAGCCTCAAAGCAGTAAGTGTGAGGACTACAGAACAGGGTATGCATCTGAGTCAAGTATGGAAATAAGGTACATGAGGAAAGCCGGTGGGGGGGAATACAGAAGTCCAGGAAGTCATCAAAAGAAAGAATGAATGCAGGAAAAAGCAGGAGATAGAAAAGACAGACTAGGTTAAAAAGGAATACTAATTGGCTAACAAAGAGGCTGAGATAAGTTGCAGTAGCAAAGAACGTGACATCAGAGGCACTGTACAAGCTTCTGGAAAGTGACTCAGTAGATGGTACAAAGAAACTCTATCAGATATTAAGGCAAAGACAGAAAGTTGAAAGAAGATAGTCAAAAACCCATCCTAAGGGATGCCAGCCACAACCTTCTCACCAGTCCACAGGATATCAAAGTATGATGGAAGGAGTACTTCCAGCAGCTTCTGAATGAAGAAAATCCAACAGAAACTGCCCTGCCCCAGGGAAAGACTACAGTGAAAGAAGAAGAGACGCCTGCCCTAGAAGTAAGAATGGTGCTAAGGAAAATGATGTCAGGGACAACAGCAGGGCCACGGCTGATATGATCAAGATGCTGGGTGATACAGGGGAGAAATGGCTCCTGAGAGTACTCATAGCAGTATGGAGAAAAGGGCGTATCCCAGATGACTGGAGACCGAGCATATTAGTGCCAGTCTATGAGAAAAGGGGACATTCACAATTTTGGGCATTACAAAGGTACCAAACCCCTATCACACTGTAGAAAAGTTCTGGAGAGGTTGATTGATAAGTAAATATGCAGAGTAGTAGAAAGTAAGATAGGTGATGATCAGATCAGACTCAGATCAGGATGCTGCACAACTAACCTGTTTGCAGTTAGAGATATACTTGAGGAGGTGCTAGAGATGAGAAAAGTGTCCAATGAGCATTCCTAGACATGAAGAAAGCATATGATAAGGTTCCAAGAATGCTCATTTGTGCAGTTCTCTGATGGTTCAAAGTCCCAAAAACATTGGTAGAATTAGTGCAAGCTATGTATAAGGAACCAACGAATCAAGTGCAAGCAGTGTTTAGTCTAACAGAGGGGTTTCCAGTTGGAGTGCTATGCATCAGAGTTCATCTCTGAGCTCACAGCTGTTCATACTGATGATGGACTACATTAGCAAACAATTCACAGGGGACATAAAAGCAAAGTTGTCACAAGCACATAATATGGCATTACAGGCAGACTGAGTAAGAGATTTAGCAAAAGATAAGGAAATAGAATGCAAAACTGAAGGTACCTGGGATGAAACTGAGTACAGATAAGACAGCTGTAATGACAGCAAATGGGGAAATCAGAAAAAGTTGAGAATCGAGGTAGAGGAGAAAACAGGGGAACAGGGGAACAGCTTTAAGTATCTGGGAGGGGTGGTTGAGGAGAAGTGAAGTCTGAATGAGGAGGTTAAAGCTAGAATCAGAGGGGCTGCAGCCAACTGGCACAGGGTGTCAGGGATAGTATACGACAGAAGAATGCCAAAAAATCTGAAAAGTGAAGTGTACAAAACATTGGTGCAAGCAGTACTACAGTAGTACAGTACAGAAACCCAGTCAGTAAAGGCAGAGAAGCTGAGGAAGACAGAGATTATGGAGATGAAGTGCCTGAGATGGGTGGTTTGATGCACATGCTGGGACAGATGAAGAACTGAGGATATAACAGCAGAAGCCAAAGTAGCTCCAGTTGCAGAAAATGTCAAAGAGAACAGATTGCAATGATTCAGGCACATGTGCAGAAAAACAGAAGAAAGTTTGGTGTAGAAGATTTATGACAGACACGAAGCAAGGGAGTCCAGCAAAAAGGTGGATGGATTTTAAGAGAGAAGCCTATGACAGTTAGGCATGAGTGTCAGAGAGGGTAGGAAATTGTCATTAAACAGACAGAGATGGGGACAGTTGATCTGACTCCCCGACCCCATGTAGAAAATGGGAAAAGGAAGTCAATGATGATAATGATGCAGATGGTATTAGGTCAGGACCTACTTTTGTAATTCATATTCCAACTCCATTTCTTTTGTATTGCCCTCCCCTAGATTTTCTCTGCCATCTATAAAACTTTGCTTTGACTTATGCCTATTTTTGTATAGCTGGATTCTGCATTGGCATTAACTTCTTTTTTCTATTTTGTACATGGGGTCGGATTATCACATCAGTAGTGACCATCACCTGGAGCGAGTGTTCCCACCACAGCCTGGCTAGTCCTTAACATAAACCGATTGATTTCATTATTAATTTAACATGTATACGTTGTACCAGAGATCATCATACAGTCTTGGCAAACCCTTCATACAGTTCAACTTGTAATTCCAGTCTACTCTGTCAGTTATATTTCTTAGATTAATCTTATATAGTCTTCACATTGTGGATACATGGTTGCTTAGGTGCTAAGGCGTGTTGATATTGTGGTGTCCAACAATTATATCTTGTTAAACTGGATCAGTACCTTCTCCCTCATGCCGGAGAAAACTTTATAGATTTGTAGTTTCCTTCTATGTTATCGTTTTCTGAAGGGGATGGTGTTCACCCATGCTATTAGCCAGAAGCTGGTTGAAAATGAATCTGTTTCTAACAATTCTGTCTCAAATGGATTCCATTTCATGTGTTCTTCCTGTTTAGTTATATCTCTGCCCAGGTTTACAGGAAGTTTTACTTCATTTGTTTTCTCAGCCATACTAGATTCTTATTAGCATTGCCTCATTTTTATATTATCATTTTCCTGTTTATTTCCTCTTTTGTTTAATAGTCTGTAATAGGGCTCAGAAGCAATAAACAGCTCAATTAAACATGTTATACACTTCAAATATGACAGTGTTAGGTTTACTTAACTGTAAAACTTTGGAAAGTTCATATACAGTTATTATTTATATATATTTTTTTAAGTGGAATGTTATACAGTTATACATTTCTACCAAAGTAGCAAGTTTACATTAGGTTTTAAGACCCCTAACTAGGAAAAGCCGAAAGATACAACAACAACAAAATGGATTGAAATACAGTTTGGCTACATGAAATTGCTTCTTAAAGATTTAAAATTGAATTGCCTTCAAAACGCACACGAACACGCATGCACGCGCTCGTGCGCGCGCGCGCACACACACACACACACACACACACACACACACACACACACACACACACACACACACACACACACACACACACACACACACACGGAAGTACGTAGAAAATAGGCCAAGAGTCTAAGATGCAAATGCAAGAGTAATAAAAGTTAAAAAAAACAAAGGAAAACAGTTGAGAGACTGTACTCATATTTAGAACTGTAAGCCTTTAAAAGAGTTTATGCATTATCCCTAACGTATTTACAAGCAGTTTCCTGAGATGTTCATAAAGGGACTTCTTAAACTTGGTAAGAGGATACTGATGCCTTGTCTCATCTTGGCACATTTGGGAGAAGGCTCTTTTACTAATTAGTGATATAAATGAGGGTAGGCTGAGTGATATTATATTCTTCTGGGAATTCCATAGGGAGCAGGACTGTTCCCTGATTGGGAATTCTTTTTTATCGGAGAGGGGCAATAGTCTTCATTAAGAATTTTACTTAATAAAGTGGACCTTTCAGTAAATGGTACCCAATTTAGGTCATTTAGAAAGTTGCAGGTATGTATGTGGGTGTCAGCAAGCAGGGCAAATTTGACAATTTTATTCTCAGTAACTTGTGGTCTTTGTGTGTTATAAGCAGAGTGTAAAGACTACTTTTATTTTTTTGAGATTTCATTAATTATCTTATTATTTTTGAGGGGAGAGGGTGGGCTGGGGGTCCCTTGTAATGCACTGAGACTCATTCCTTGGCCATTGTGAATTTTGATACAGTGGTTAGCTGTATCTGCCTTAGCCTACATAATTGTTTCATCCCTAGAAGACTTGAATTTGTCAGGATAACATAACAACAGCATGCAGCACACTATAGGAATGTATTCCAGCCCTCCTCCAACAGCATGCAGCATGCTATAGGAATGTTTCCCAGCCCTCCACCAACAGTATGCAGTACATTATAGGAATGTATCCCAGCCCGCATCTGACAGCATGCAGTACTTTATAGGAATGTATCCCAGATCTCCACCAATAGCATGCAGTACACAATAGGAATGTATCCCAGCCCTTCAACACCATGCAGTACTCTATAGGAATGTATCCCAGCCCTCCTCCAACAGCATGCAGTACACGATAGGAATGTAACCCAACCCTTCTCCAACAGCATGCAGTGTACTTTAGGAATGTATTCGAGCATCCAGTGCACTATAAAAATGTATCCCAGCCCTTCTCCAACAGCATGCAGTACACTATAGGAATGTATCCCAGTCCTCCTCCAACAGCATGTAGTACACGATAGGAATGTAACTCAGCCCCTCTCCAACAGCATGCAGTACATTATAGGAATGTATCCCAGCCCTTCTCCAACAGCATGCAGTACATTATAGGAATGTAACCCAACCCTTCTCCAACAGCATGCAGTACTTTAGGAATGTATTCCAGCATCCAGTGCACTATAAAAATGTATCCCAGCCCTTCTCCAGCAGCATACAGTACACTATAGGAATGTATCCCAGTCCTCCTCCAACAGCATGTAGTACACGATAGGAATGTAACTCAGCCCCTCTCCAACAGCATGCAGTACATTATAGGAATGTATCCCAGCCCTTCTCCAACAGCATGCAGTACATTATAGGAATGTATCCCAGCCCTTCTCCAACAGCATGCAGTACACTATAGGAATGTATCCCAGTCCTCCTCCAATAGCATGTAGTAAACGATAGGAATGTAACTCAGCCCCTCTCCAACAGCATGCAGTACATTATAGGAATGTATCCCAGCCCTTCTCCAACAGCGTGCAGTGCACTATAGGAATGTATTCCAGTATCCAGTACACTATAGGAATGTATCCCAGCCCTCCTCCAACAGCATGCAGTACATTATAGGAATGTATCCCAGCCCTTCTCCAGCAGCATGCAGTACACTATAGGAATGTAACCCAGCCCTTCTCCAACAGCATGCAGTGCAATATAGGAATGTATTCCAGTATCCAGTACACTATAGGAATGTATCTCAGCCCTCCTCCAACAACATGCAGTACACTATAGGAATGTATCTCAGCCCTCCTCCAACAATGTATCCCAGCCCTTCTCCAACAGCATGCAGTGCACTATAAGAATGTATTCCATTATCCAGTACACTATATGAATGTATCCCAGCCCTCCTCCAACAGCATGCAGTACACTATAGGAATGTATCCCAGCCCTCCTCCAACAGCATGTAGTATACTGCAGAAATGTATCCCAGCCCTCCTCCAACAGCATGGAGTACACTATAGGAATGTATCCCAGCCCTCCTGCAATAGCATGCAGTACACTATAGGAATGTATCCCAGCCCTTCAACACCATGCAGTACATTATAGGAATGTATCCCAGCCCTCCTCCAACAGCATGCAGAACACGATAGGAATGTAACCCAACCCTTCTCCAACAGCATGCAGTGTACTTTAGGAATGTATTCCAGCATCCAGTGCACTATAAAAATGTATCCCAGCCCTTCTCCAGCAGCATACAGTACACTATAGGAATGTATCCCAGTCCTCCTCCAACAGCATGTAGTACATGATAGGAATGTAACTCAGCCCCTCTCCAACAGCATGCAGTACATTATAGGAATGTATCCCAGCCCTTCTCCAACAGCATGCAGTACATTATAGGAATGTATCCCAGCCCTTCTCCAACAGCGTGCATTACACTACAGGAATGTATCCCAGTCCTTCTCCAACAGCGTGTAGTACATTATAGGAATGTATCCCAGCCCTTCTCCAACAGCGTGCAGTACATTATAGGAATGTATCCCAGCCCTTCTCCAACAGCGTGCAGTGCACTATAGGAATGTATCCCAGCCCTTCTCCAACAGCGTGCAGTACATTATAGGAATGTATCCCAGCCCTTCTCCAACAGCGTGCAGTGCACTATAGGAATGTATTCCAGTATCCAGTACACTATAGGAATGTATCCCAGCCCTCCTCCAACAGCATGCAGTACATTATAGGAATGTATCCCAGCCCTTCTCCAACAGCGTGCATTACACTACAGGAATGTATCCCAGTCCTTCTCCAACAGCGTGCAGTGCACTATAGGAATGTATTCCAGTATCCAGTACATTATAGGAATGTATCCCAGCCCTTCTCCAACAGCGTGCAGTGCACTATAGGAATGTATTCCAGTATCCAGTACACTATAGGAATGTATCCCAGCCCTCCTCCAACAGCATGCAGTACATTATAGGAATGTATCCCAGCCCTTCTCCAGCAGCATGAAGTACACTATAGGAATGTAACCCAGCCCTTCTCCAACAGCATGCAGTGCAATATAGGAATGTATTCCAGTATCCAGTACATTATAGGAATGTATCTCAGCCCTCCTCCAACAACATGCAGTACACTATAGGAATGTATCTCAGCCCTCCTCCAACAATGTATCCCAGCCCTTCTCCAACAGCATGCAGTGCACTATAAGAATGTATTCCATTATCCAGTACACTATATGAATGTATCCCAGCCCTCCTCCAACAGCATGCAGTACACTATAGGAATGTATCCCAGCCCTCCTCCAACAGCATGTAGTATACTGCAGAAATGTATCCCAGCCCTCCTCCAACAGCATGGAGTACACTATAGGAATGTATCCCAGCCCTCCTGCAATAGCATGCAGTACACTATAGGAATGTATCCCAGCCCTTCAACACCATGCAGTACATTATAGGAATGTATCCCAGCCCTCCTCCAACAGCATGCAGAACACGATAGGAATGTAACCCAACCCTTCTCCAACAGCATGCAGTGTACTTTAGGAATGTATTCCAGCATCCAGTGCACTATAAAAATGTATCCCAGCCCTTCTCCAACAGCATACAGTACACTATAGGAATGTATCCCAGTCCTCCTCCAACAGCATGTAGTACACGATAGGAATGTAACTCAGCCCCTCTCCAACAGCATGCAGTACATTATAGGAATGTATCCCAGCCCTCCTCCAACAGCATGCAGTGCACTATAGGAATGTATTCCAGTATCCAGTACACTATAGGAATGTATCCCAGCCCTCCTCCAACAACATGCAGTACACTATAGGAATGTATCCCAGTCCTCCTCCAACAGCATGTAGTACACGATAGGAATGTAACTCAGCCCCTCTCCAACAGCATGCAGTACATTATAGGAATGTATCCCAGCCCTTCTCCAACAGCATGCAGTACATTATAGGAATGTATCCCAGCCCTTCTCCAACAGCATGCAGTACACTATAGGAATGTATCCCAGTCCTCCTCCAACAGCATGTAGTAAACGATAGGAATGTAACTCAGCCCCTCTCCAACAGCATGCAGTACATTATAGGAATGTATCCCAGCCCTTCTCCAACAGCGTGCAGTGCACTATAGGAATGTATTCCAGTATCCAGTACACTATAGGAATGTATCCCAGCCCTCCTCCAACAGCATGCAGTACATTATAGGAATGCATCCCAGCCCTTCTCCAGCAGCATGCAGTACACTATAGGAATGTAACCCAGCCCTTCTCCAACAGCATGCAGTGCAATATAGGAATGTATTCCAGTATCCAGTACACTATAGGAATGTATCTCAGCCCTCCTCCAACAACATGCAGTACACTATAGGAATGTATCTCAGCCCTCCTCCAACAATGTATCCCAGCCCTTCTCCAACAGCATGCAGTGCACTATAAGAATGTATTCCATTATCCAGTACACTATATGAATGTATCCCAGCCCTCCTCCAACAGCATGCAGTACATTATAGGAATGTAACCCAACCCTTCTCCAACAGCATGCAGTACTTTAGGAATGTATTCCAGCATCCAGTGCACTATAAAAATGTATCCCAGCCCTTCTCCAGCAGCATACAGTACACTATAGGAATGTATCCCAGTCCTCCTCCAACAGCATGTAGTACACGATAGGAATGTAACTCAGCCCCTCTCCAACAGCATGCAGTACATTATAGGAATGTATCCCAGCCCTTCTCCAACAGCATGCAGTACATTATAGGAATGTATCCCAGCCCTTCTCCAACAGCGTGCAGTGCACTATAGGAATGTATTCCAGTATCCAGTACACTATAGGAATGTATCCCAGCCCTCCTCCAACAGCATGCAGTACATTATAGGAATGTATCCCAGCCCTTCTCCAGCAGCATGCAGTACACTATAGGAATGTAACCCAGCCCTTCTCCAACAGTATGCAGTGCAATATAGGAATGTATTCCAGTATCCAGTACACTATAGGAATGTATCTCAGCCCTCCTCCAACAGCATGCAGTACACTGTAGGAATGTATCTCAGCCCTCCTCCAACAATGTATCCCAGCCCTTCTCCAACAGCATGCAGTACACTATAGGAATGTATCCCAGCCCTCCTCCAACAGCATGTAGTATACTGCAGAAATGTATCCCAGCCCTCCTCCAACAGCACGGAGTACACTATAGGAATGTATCTCAGCCCTCCTCCAACAATGTATCCCAGCCCTTCTCCAACAGCATGCAGTGCACTATAAGAATGTATTCCATTATCCAGTACACTATATGAATGTATCCCAGCCCTACTCCAACAGCATGCAGTACACTATAGGAATGCATCCCAGCCCTTCTCCAACAGCATGCAGTACACTATAGGAATGTATCCCAGCCCTCCTCCAACAGCATGTAGCATACTGCATAAATGTGTCCCAGCCCTCCACCAACAGTATGCAGTACATTATAGGAATGTATCCCAGCCTGCATCTGACAGCATGCAGTACTCTATAGGAATGTATCCCAGACCTCCTCCAATAGCATGCAGTACACTATAGGAATGTATCCCAGCCCTTCAACACCATGCAGTACTCTATAGGAATGTATCCCAGCCCTCCTTCAACAGCATGCAGTACACGATAGGAATGTAACCCAACCCTTCTCCAACAGCATGCAGTGTACTTTAGGAATGTATTCCAGCATCCAGTGCACTATAAAAATGTATCCCAGCCCTTCTCCAGCAGCATACAGTACACTATAGGAATGTATCCCAGTCCTCCTCCAACAGCATGTAGTACACGATAGGAATGTAACTCAGCCCCTCTCCAACAGCATGCAGTACATTATAGGAATGCATCCCAGCCCTTCTCCAACAGCGTGCAGTGCACTATAGGAATGTATTCCAGTATCCAATACACTATAGGAATGTATCCCAGCCCTCCTCCAACAGCATGCAGTACATTATAGGAATGTATCCCAGCCCTTCTCCAGCAGCATGCAGTACACTATAGGAATGTAACCCAGCCCTTCTCCAACAGCATGCAGTGCACTATAGGAATGTATTCCAGTATCCAGTACACTATAGGAATGTATCTCAGCCCTCCTCCAACAACATGCAGTACACTATAGGAATGTATCTCAGCCCTCCTCCAACAGCATGCAGTACACTGTAGGAATGTATCTCAGCCCTCCTCCAACAATGTATCCCAGCCCATCTCCAACAGCATGCAGTGCACTATAAGAATGTATTCCATTACCCAATACACTATATGAATGTATCCCAGCCCTCCTCCAACAGCATGCAGTACACTATAGGAATGTATCCCAGCCCTCCTCCAACAGCATGCAGTACACTATAGGAATGTATCCCAGCCCTCCTCCAACAGCATATAGTATACTGCAGAAATGTATCCCAGCCCTCCTCCAACAGCATGGAGTACACTATAGGAATGTATCCCAGCCCTCCTGCAACGGCATACAGTACACTATAGGAATGTATCCCAGCCCTTCTCCAACAGCATGCAGTGCACTATAGGAATGTATTCCAGTATCCAGTACTCTATATGAATGTATCCCAGCCCTCCTCCAACAGCATGCAGTACACTGTAGGAATGTATCCCAGCCCTCCTCCAACAGCATGCAGTACACTATAGGAATGTATCCCAGCCCTTCTCCAGCAGCATGCAGTACACTATAGGAATGTAACCCAGCCCTTCTCCAACAGCATGCAGTACACTATAGGAATGTATCCCAGCCCTTCTCCAACAGCATGGAGTACACTATAGGAATGTATCCCAGTCCTTCTCCAACAGCATGCAGTTCACTATAGGAATGTATCCCAGCCCTTCTCCAACAGCATGCAGTACACTATAGGAATGTATCCCAGTCGTTCTCCAACAGCATGCAGTACACTATCGGAATGTATCCCAGCCCTTCTCCAACAGCATGCAGTGCAATATAGGAATGTATTCCAGCCCTCCTTCACACAGCCCACTCAGTTTTATATGATCTTGACTCATTTCAGACTAAGAACAATGATAGTGGCCTCTGTAGTTCTTGGATAAGAGAGTCAGCCTCTTAAATCCTGCCCAGCTTTACCCCACATTAAACAATCTATTCCATCAGCTAAGGAGTGGGGACCTTAGTGCATCCTAATTTTTGCCTAAACAAAATGTTTGTACTTGCAACAGGTTATGCATGCAGCCCTTGGGGTGGGGGTGGAGAGAATTAAAGGGGTTGTGAGCTTCCTAATCCTTTCTGTCAATAAATAAATAAACAAACAAGGCTTTGTATAAATAAATAAATATAATACAAATTAATAAATATATACAGGAAAGTGCTAGCTATATAAACCATCTGTGTTGTATACTATCTGTGTCCATTTTATTTACTTATACATGCTTCTTTGATTTTATTTTTATTTCTTTGCTGTGAGACATATTTGGCTTGCTGGCCCCTGAGGAATTTATCCTTTTGCCATTATTCATTCACATTTCTCACTCCTTCTGACAGGATTCATAGAAAGAAATGCAGCCCTGAATGGGGAGTTATACCAATTGGGGTTACTATATGATTTTACTGCGGACCTGTCCTCTGTTGTCTCTTGTTATTGCATGTCCACAGTGAACAGTGCCCCTACCAGAACTTGCACATGAGCTCAATGCACAGCCCTTACCTTTGTAGTAGCTCCCACAATGTTATAGCAGAGAATACATTTTTTAGAGAAACACCTTAACTGGATTTTTTGTCAATTTCTTCAAAGGTAGGTTTACATGACACGTCAGTCTGTACAAAAAACAGCAAGGTTGCAGATAAAGAAGACAGCACCACAATAATAGGAGAGGAATCCTATAGGATTCTCTGTCACTGTCTTCTCAGACAGTTTTGAATGGTATATGCTAGTCTGTATAGGCACCCATAAAGGTGCAGATAAAGAGGGGAGCTTTACAATAAGAAAAGAGGAATCCTATAATATTCTCTGCCACTCAGCTCTCAGGTAGATTTAAATTACACATTGTCTGTACAGGCCTCATGATCATTAGTTTAGTGACCGATATACATTTCATATATATACTGTTGTCCAGTCTGATTATTTTACTTTTTCTTTTTGTTTTTCCTGAAGAGACAGTAAAAGCTACTTTGTTTGCGGTAATGATAAGTTAAATGTTAGGAAACTCATTGCGTGCCAAATAAAACATGACACATACCTCACTGTTCCATTCTAAGCACATTCTGGGCACACACAAAGAGAGAAATAAGCATTTAAGGAGATACTGAGCAACAATTAGTGCTCAGGTGAAAGTATTTATTTAGTCACGGAAGGCTGATTTTAAATTTCATAACCTAGCTCTTTCTTTCAGTTGATGACAGGTTTTCTTAAAGTGGCATAATTTCCTACTGACCTACTGTACATTCATATGAAACACATGAACATGAAACCATGTGATTAGAACTCCACCCCAGGCTTCCGTTTTAATCATAGGGAATTGCGCTTATAGCATGTCCTTCCCAGTCATTTTAAGAGTATTAACTCTAAAGCTCCCAAATGTAAACATGTTAGAAAAGACATGCTGCATTGTTTATTCATGCAAGCATAGTCTCTTTAACTTGTATCCTTATCAGCTCTGTACTTCTGCCACTGTTTTCCCACTTCTATCTGCCATCTAAATTGTTAGAAGATTGTACTAAATTAAATAATCCAGTCACTACTAGTCTTGAACCAGAGACATTCAGGACTAGTTAAAATGTCACTAATAATACCACTATGCACCACATTGTTTTAATATTTATGTTTTTTTTATCACTTGCTGTTCTCCTACAAAGAATATTTTGTACCTTTCGGAAACATAAGAAGAGCCTTCAGTGCAAATTCAGGTATACACATTATGTACATATAAATATATCTCTCTACACACACACACACACACACACACACACACACACACACACACACACACACACACACACACACACACTAATATATATATATATATTAATATTTATACTAGTTTTCACTGACAGTCACATAAGTCGAAAACTGACACCACAATAGATTGAAAACGGGAATGTCAAACCCATCACTGCTCAAGCACCAGGAAACAATCTCTGCATGTGCAAAACTTAAAATAAATAAATAAATAAACACATTGTTTTCTACAGAAGGGCAAGACTCACCCTGCTAATTTTATATATGTATCTAACTCCGAGATTGTACAAAATCGGGAAAGGGTAATGGTCCCAAACCACGAAAATTGTGTGATCTCGCACACCTGTAGAACATTTGTTTTGTCGACCCAAAGTGGATGACTAAATAAATGTCAACCAAAACACGTTGTCAATTAAAGCATCTTCACCTATATCTATCTATCTATCTATCTATCTATCTATCTATCTATCTATCTATCTATCTATCTATCTATCTATATATTTATACACACACACACAGACACACACACACACACACACACACACACACACACACACACACACACACACACACACACACACACACACACACACACACACACACGAACTATATGGATTCACTGCAAAAGGTAGTGTGTGTGTGTTTTGCCAACAGCTGTTAAGTCATCTGTTTATGAACAACTAAGCAGTTAGTTGACAGGTGTGATCTTGGAATTAGTAAATATAATTATCTAATTAACAAAGGGTATTGGGGTGAGAGGAGGCTTACCCCCCTGCAAAACATTATGTTTTTGTGTTTTGATTTTAAATCTTGCATGCACCGTGGCTCTTTCTCAGTGCATGCATAGTTGTATGTCAGTTATGGTATTAAATGTTTTACATGTCAATGGATGAATTCAATCTTTACTGCTACATCCCTGTATGTATACTTATGTATTTATATATAAAATACATAAGAAGTTTGTCTAACATCTTAGATTTTCAAATGTTACAAATTAGTTGGTGTACTTAACAGCTCAGAATGAGAATTATTTTAGTACCTTGTGGGTAAAAGTCATAAATACTATCCCTCTGCTGTTGTAGCTTCGCTAATTCAGAAAACTACTCAGTTTATGTTTGTACTCCAGCTGTCATGATTTAACATTGTATGCATACAATTTGCATATTCTTTTGATACAGAAAATAAAACATGGTATTTATAGCTCCCAGAGCTACAGAGCTGGAACCCTTCCTCTAAGATACTCCTTTATTCTGGATATTGTGTCCCCAAAAATAACAAGCTTCTCTATTTCCATAACTGGTTAAAAGAAAATGACAAAAGATTAATTCTCACTCATCTGTTAGAGGATATATATAAAGTAATGTAGTCCATCGGTCTGATCACCTATGCTCTGAATGTCCACCTGATGATGGTTGTAAGCAGTACAGTAGCCCATCAATTCAATACAGTGGAAAATATCTGTATAAAATGATATTCTGGGAATAGTTATGCTTCCATAGACTATATTACATTATTTATAGGTTGCGATGGACTGCATCTGTTTTAACCCTGACACCCTTAACTACATTCTTGGCTTAACTTCCATCCTGTTTTTGTCTCTTACACTGGTGTGTACTTCCTCAAACATTTAAAATCTGTGAGCTTTTGAAACTGTGAAGTTCTGTCTCTGCAGTGCAGGACTAGACATTTTCTGGGATTCTATCATTCACCTTTCCCCACTCTACAAATAATCTTACCTTACTCTTCTTGGTAATCTGGGATATTTTGATAACATGTACCTGCCTCTTGTACAAACTTTACTTAAATCTTCTGTTTATAGCTGGATGTCAGCACAATGTTCCTTAACACTTCAAGGCACCATCCTGTGCATTGTACATGTTCTCTCTGCTGTCTCTTTCATATTACTGAACATAAGTAATCTGTGGGACAGCTTTGCTCAATGATCTTTTGAAGGAAGGTTAAGTCCATAGCACATATTTTTAAAGCAAAGTTTCTGTGTACATTGATGATTCTTCCTTACCTAAGTTTCTTATTTTAAGAAAGTTGCACAGGTAGAAACCGTGGTTCCTCCTTACTTCCCCTGTGCTTTGTGCTTTATGAATATAATATGTAGATCCAACATCAATCCCATGACATAATGTGCATCTCTGAGGCCTAGTTCAATCATTTTCCTGGCTACAGCTGACTATGTGCTTTTTTAACATACAAATTCACCTCTGAGCTTCACTCTTTCTCCCTCTGTGCTTATCAGGACTTTTTTAATCTTCACAATGCTTAGCCTTGGTTTACAATCCACCCCATAGAGCCAGGTTTGACTATGACTTGTTTGATGGCATTATGTTATTTTTCACCTCAATGACCTTATTATAGTTTATGGGGATTTTCATCTCAGCTGGTATTCAAGATATCCTTATCTGGTGTGTGACATGCTCTGAGGTATCCATCGAAATTCTTGCACTAAGAGGTTGAGAGGTATTGTGTTGTCTCTCATATTTTGATGCTAAAGTCCACCAGTGAAAGGCTTCATCATTTCTTTAATTTTAACTGCATTTTCCAAAGAAGATTACAAGTTCCTGAACACTCTGACAAATCACTCCTCACTGGACCACGTGGTTGTTTTCACACATCAGAGGTATATACCCCAGTTCTTGCTGGTCCCAAAACACTTTCACTTACCATTTTATTCTACTTCATGGAAACGATGAAATGTGATGGTTTTATAAGCAGAGTGTGAACAGATAAGGAAAATAATTACTGTCCCAGTCCCTCTTAGTCAGCTGTCTGAATGTCAGGTCCAAATGAAGTACAGTCTCACACAGCCTCTGCTGACTTTTTTTACCTTATTTCAGCACAACTTTGGACAAGTGTATATCATTTATGCTCTCACAGTGACACCTTTTCTGTCCAGCAGCATGATCAAAAGACAAAAGGTTAAAACAAATGTGTGGAACTAAGAAAAGCCTCTTCTCTCAAGGACCATTCTGTGCACCTGGATAAGTTTACCAAACCTGGGTTTGTTGATGATGCTGGTAAAGCCATCTGACAGCATGTTTAGATTCTTATTTGTCTGCTTATAGGTGTTGCACTAGAAAATTTCACAGGACAGTCGGTGACTAAAAATTATAGTTTATTGTGTGGTTCACATGGGTCTAGATTCCATAAAATTCAAGGATTTTGGTGCATTATACCAATATCAGTGCTAAACTTGCAGATAACATTGTAATATGTAAATGTACACAAGAAACTCAGAGTAGCTCAGCACACAATGGAGTATTGCAGCAGTAATGGTGCACTAAGCAAGTAATCCGTAAGTAATGAGAAATGGGTGTCAAAGCATGTTGTACATTAACAGTTACAGAAAGATGTTCACATTTCAAGCATCCTGACAATAACACAGATATACATATAATATAACCTGTCCAATAAGGTTAAGGACAACTACAGAATATAACTAATTCCCTTATGCTACAATAAAAAAAGAAAACAATGCCAGTATCCCAATGCAAGCATTTGCAATACATATTTTCACACATTTTCTCAGAATCATTACAGACAACTACTGCTATTTCTGTAATTCATTCACTAACAAAAAATACTTGCTTTAAACCTCTAATGCTGTTTGTAATATATGTCATTAGAAATCTTTGCAATAAGCTCAGAGACAACTATAGATATTTACATAAGACATGTACTAATAAAATATGCCTGCCTGCATGTATGGATTCCAAAAGAATCCTTAAAATCTCTAATAAAAAATTAAAGGCAAAAGGCAACCACGGCCACATTGCCACAGTTAACATTTGCTAACAGTGGACTTGGGACTTGTGTAGGGAACAAGGATAACGCACACACCCAAGGAAAGTGGGAGATACAGACGTATGGGTGAAGAAGAGGGACAAACAAGAGGGATGTCCGAAGAGGAAAGCTTGAGAGAAAGTCAATGGGGCTTTGGCAATTTTTTTTTTATTGGTGGGAATAGGCCAATTTTTTTTGTTTTGTTTTCTTTTTTTGTTTGTTTTTTTGTTTTTAAGAATAGAAGGAAAGGTAAACAGAGGGAAAGAGGAAGATATGGCCATCACGGCAGGTAAACCTATAGATCAAATAGCATGACACACAACACAAGACAGACCAAGGTTGGAAAAAACAGTAAGGACAAGTAAGTTATACAGACGGTACAATGCATAACACAGGCAATGGAAAGTTGTCAAACAGGGTGGGGGTGTATATCAAACATGGTGAAATGCACATTACAACAGGTTGCAAACTGTGTGGCAGTCATACCTGGATGTGTATGATCAATGGTAGATCTGTGTTATAGGTTAATAAATAGGGATTACAGTACACATTGAATAAATAAACACATATCCAAGTAATCCATCAGCAGTGCTGGTGTAAGCCAAGCAACATCACAGATAAGCAAATGCAGGTCTAACAGTGATAGATAATGCCATCAGAGGACAGAACCAAACCTATGAACATGCATGTGAAAGGCAAACAACTAAGCACAATTCCAAACAGAAGTACTGCAGAAACGCAACAACATGTCTGCTATATACACAAGTAGGTGTACGCAACCTAAACAAACATATAATGGAAAGCATATATGTTGCACATACATGCCATGTGAGCGGTAACAATGTGTATGTATGACTATCAATGGCCTAAATGGAACATACAGGAAATCATGGGCAATACACACACACCAATGACATGTAAGAATATTTACAAAAATATAACACTTGTTGTTGTTCTTTCGGCTTTTCCCGGTTAGGGGTCGCCACAGCGGAACTCCGGTCTGCTAATGATTGGCAGTTGATTTTTACGTGCTGAGTTGCCAGCCCTAATGCACAACCTTCAACAAAGGTACGCCCATTCACGCATGTCTCCATGCAGAAGATGCTCTAGCTGAGAGTCAAACCGGTCAGCGTCTTACTGTGAGGCGACAACGCTACCGCAGCACCACCATCGCGGAAGTTACAAAAATATAACACTACAGCTTAATAAATCTAGCAAACTGTGCACATGGATGTCAACAACGTTTACTGGTTAACACACAAGTACAATGAGAACAAGGACGTATCACAAGCAGTAGCCAGTGACTTGTGTGCAAATGTCCTGCATCATAAAATGGCCATATATTTGGCACATGTTCACAGTGTCAAGCTAATACATGGCAATGGCCAATAGTTGCAGAAAACAAACATAAACTGCAAAATATAACAGGGAGATATGTAGGTGGAAGTGAGGTGGACAACCTGGGACCACATCAAGGAAAAGCAGGACAAGGCAAGTGGACACACTGCAAAAGCATGTGTACAGTACACGGAGTGCTGTAGAAGCCAAAGTATAATGTATTAATGTGTTTTATGCACATATTGAGACAGAAGTAAATGCCACACAACAATATTGCATAGGCATGACAGCTCATGGAATGCATGCACAAGAGATCATATACAGTCCAATCAAGTGGAGCACACAGACAACACTTGTGGATCTGAGGGACCAGACTGATGGGGCTTAGACTCACAAATAACTTCACAAGCTATCTCCCTGAATGAATCATGCATAGCCCGTGCCATGTCCTAAAAGAAAGTCCTCATTATGTCCCTCATCTGTGTTCAGAACACATCAGTCACATGCTCCTGAATCTTCTCCCAATAATCATCTCGATTCTAGACTTGGTGTCATCTGTTCTGGGTGTAGGCATGATGGCTTAGAGAGTGGCAGGTCCAGCTTCCTCCTCATCATCATCATATTCACCATCATCATCATCATCAGAAGTGTCTGGCAACGGCTTAGCATGCACTTATCATCTGATAGGATAGCATCCGTGGGTCCCATGCTCTGTCAAGATTAATTGCAAAACACAACAGAAAAAAAAAGCAAATGTCTATCATGTAGAACATTCCCATGAACAGCACAGCAGAACTTAATTTGAAAATGATAATTTATGCAGGGAGTGACACAGGTCCATTATGAACAGAGATACCTTATAAATGCCTGGACCTTAATGTATTATTTGTAAACAGGATGCCAGTATTCTTTTGTGAAAACCTGTATAGGCTTACAGACACCTACCTGGGTCATTAGTGTTGCAAAATGTATGAATGTTCAAATAGACTGTACTGTCTGCATGTAATGATTTACATAATCAGCCACCAAGTGTCATTGTTAAAATGAGAAGAAAGTGATATTGTGGACAATAGGCAAGCCATATGACAAACATCTGAGCCAGGCAGCATGATAATTGGCTGAACACACATCAATATAATGAATACAGCAGTAACAAATTAGTTATATGTTCAATCACCACAGTGTGTGACATATGAGAATACAATATATGTTGTACTAACAGTATTGCACATGTACATCTATACACATTATCTACCTAAAATCAGTATCAGTTAGTAGCCTGCAAAATGCAAACATCCTGATGTTGCTTGCTGATTATGAACTGCTGCAAAGAAATGTCTATCTGTATAAGTGTCAGCAAACCTTGGTCATGACAGTATTTTAATAAAAACAGCTAGGCTGTTGTATGCAGTTGCAATACCAATGTTAAATGCAAGATGTGCTGATTATGAACTGCAAATTAATGTCTATCTGCATCAGTGTCAGTAAACCTAGGCTATAAGTGTGATTTAACAAAAACACCCATTGGTGACTAAAAAAAAAGTTTATTGTGTGGTTCACATGGTTTTAGATTCCATAAAATTCATGGATTTTGGTGCATTATACCAATATCAGTGCTAAACGTGCAGATAACATTGTAATATGTAGACAGATGCAATACCAATGTTGAACTGAAGGGCATGCTACATAGTATGCAAATGGCAGTGCAATCACTGAGACAGGAGACAGACACACATTTAGTCAATAAATCAGTCACTGGATAACACAGCCACTCATACAAGTGTGCAAAACCATGCATTACAAGCAACAGTCAAAGCATTAAAATTTACATGCAAAACATCCAACTCAAATGTGTAACAGATACACCAACCCAGCTGTTATGTAGGTTCTGGAGTACAATTCAAAAACAGTGCTGAAACAATGACTTAATGCTACATGATTGTTCAACATTTTTGGATTTAAATCACAGTTGTAAGCATAGCAATAGTGTAATAATTTCACTTACCTTACTGATGCTCTTTAACTCTTTAACTCTTTCTTCACTGAAACTATACAAGCCTTAGCGAAACAACTAAATGCCGACAACTTCTGCCTACCAAGTAAGCTAACTAACTCTTCCTTTAAATTCTCTTTACAACCTATCTCTACATCTTACATTTACAGACTCCTTCTTAAACTAAAACCTTGCACCCCCTCTGCTGACAAGCTCCCTTCACTATTTCTTCAAAAGGCTGACAAGGTCATTGCATATCCTATATCTATTCTCATAAATAGGACCATCAAAGAAGAAATCATCCCTGATATCTGGAAGGCCTCTCATATTATCCCACTTCATAAAGGTGGAAACTCCACTGACTATTCTAACTATAGACCTATTGCTCTCCTCTCACCCTTGGCTAAAATTATGGAGAAATGTATCCATCATCAACTTTTACAATATCTCTCTCTTCATAGCATTATAGCAAACTGTCAACATGGCTTTAGACCACACCATAGTACTACTACTGCCCTGCTTTCCTTTGTAGACACTATTAATCGGAACCGTAACAACAACTTACTCTCTTCTGCCATTTTCATTGACCTCTCTAAAGCATTCGATATGGTCAACCACAGTTTATTAATTAAGACTCTTGAATCTCTCTTTTTTGATTCCCCAACCATTAAATGGTTTAATTCCTATCTCACAAATAGAAAACAGGCAGTTCTCTGGGATAACCACATTTCTTCTTTTCTGCCTGTTTCTATCGGAGTTCCACAAGGCTCTATCCTTGGCCCACTTCTTTTTTCCCTCTTCATTAATGATCTTCAAACAATAATCCCTCAAGCAACATGCATTCAATATGCCGATGATTCTACACTCATCTGCTCAGCATCTTCTACTCCTGAACTTATCTCTCTTACGCAAAAAGTCTTTAATACCGTAGAAACATGGTTCTCCAGTCGACTCCTCTTACTAAATGCTAAAAAAACTAAACTTCTTCTCTTTACCCCCACTTCCAGGACTTCCCCCTTAAACTTCACTATCTCCTCCAACAGTGCCACTGTCATCTCACCTGACTCTACAACTAAACTGTTAGGTATTACCATCAATAATAATCTCTTTCGACCAACATATTAACAACTCCATAAAACTAGTCAACAGAAAAATAGGATCCTTGTATCGAATTAGACCATTTCTTACACCAACTACTAGAACTAGGATTGCTCACTCCCATCTTATTTCTACTCTTCTTTATGCTTCACCCATCTTTACCAACCTCAAGAAAAACAACCTTAACAAATTGGCTACCTGCTATAATAACATTGCCGCTTTGCTACTAGTAACCCCTACAGAACCCATCATTGTCTTAACCTGAAACAACTTGGCTGGCTAGAAATTCAAAACTTTCTTGCTTTCCATCAACTCATTTTGGCCCATAAAATATTGTACCATCCAAACAACACTCCTATACTCTCCCAACTCATAATCCCCTATAACAACCTAAACTGTCTCCGCTCTTCTAGTAAACTCTTGACTAGGTCTGTAAAATCTAATAACACTGCTGGTGACTCCCTATTCACCAATTTTGTAGGTATAAAATGGAATATGTTACCTACAAACATAACAATGATTTCCTCTTTGCCTCTCTTCAAACAAAATATTAAACTACACTTCCAGAATCACTGGCTTTGTTCATGTTGTAAACCCGATTAATTTTCTATTACTACTACTTACCTAAAACTATCTCTCTCACTTCTTGTTTCACTCTTTTCCACCTAGCTCTCTCTTCTCCCCTCTCACCTTCGCCTTGCTTCCTTACCTGTTAATTATCTTAACGTGCTCTCTTCTCATCTAACCCGTCCTATTCCTTACCTAATTCTTATTACTCTACTTTTATTTCCTCTTATTTTTGTATCCTTATCTATAAGAATTTTTATTCTGTATAATGTTGTTTGAATTTCTCTGTGTGTGGTAGTAACTCTTTCTTGTTGTACTAATTTATTTGAAGAGTTTTGAAGAATTTTGCTGTTTTTGCTATTACTAACCTATGTACTAATTGTTTTCTTGCTATGTATGTTGATTTTTTACATATGTATTAATTTTTACTTCTGCGGAGCTTTTCTCCTCGGGCTTCTACTGAAAATGGAACTATCTCCAGCTAGACTAGCCCGGTCAACAAATGTAAAATAAAATAAAATAAAATGCATGATGGATATTTCTGCATTCTAATCAATATACATGTTATTGTGAAAAATACAGGCCTATAAATAGGACCGGATGCATTTCATTTCATAAAACCAGAAAATGTAATCAATAAATCTCTCTCCTTCCACTGGTCCTTAAGTCTGTGCATCTGCTTGATGCCCACAGTCTAGTTCCTGGTCCAATTTTCAACACCTGAAAACAGAAAAGAGAAAGTATGAATGATGTAGTCCTCAATTAACGATGACATACATTGCTCAGAAGAGTTACTAGACAATTTATTCAAAAAGAATGTTAGATAATCCCCATACATATTTTTCAGTGTTACATATTGGTTTTAATATCTTTGAACACAGATTGGAGGACATGATACTCAAACCTGCAGCTACTATGTACATCCAAACTCTAACCTTGAGAGCAACCTGATTAGCTAATCCATCTTGACTGAAAATGCATGTTTTGATTGCAGTGAAAAGGGTTTGTTTTATGACATCACTTGGATAGGGGTGGTCTACTAATACGGATCCTGGTTTAGGATTTCCAAGTATGAACAAGTGCTGGTCATGTAGGTAAAGAGTTTGAAAAACTTCATTCATGTCAGCACTGTGTTCAGAAGCACTACAGTAATAGAAATCACATCAACAAGATGAAGGCAATTATGCCATGGTGCTTGCAAGGATCTTAAACTTTCATTAACTATATGGATGTCATAACTGGGTCACAGGAAACCAAGCTTAGTTGCATGCCAAGGTCTAACAGAAGGGACACATCTGGAATAAATTCACACAAAGGTAAAGGAAGAGGTGAGTTGTGTTAATTTGCATCACAAGGCTTTTGGTAAAAAGGCACAATTTGGAATTGCTCTCCTTGACAAAATGAAATAATTCATCCTGGTTGCCAAAGAACAAACACTTGAATCAAAATTTTGCTATGGTGTAACTATCTTTCTATCATTCAATTTTGTTTGCCAGCCTGAACCCAAAAAGTGCATAAACAGGAGGGATGTTTTTCATGGCTTGCTTTGTAAATTTTGGTTCAAGTTTGATGGTTCCAAATTATAAAGAATGATATGTGCTGGTCATATTAACCATCTCTTTCTAGAGCTTTCTTAGCTGTGATTTGAGAACTTCTTTACTTTCTTTGTCATTTCTGCATTTCAAAACCTGGAAATCCTTTATTCTGTACCTTATCAATAGTTAAATCTTTCTTATTAATGATAATATTTATTTATGTATTTATTTAACATTGATTAACTGAGAATTACATCTTAGTGGTTTTATTTTCAGTAGAGTCTCATGGACAGGAATCACCTCTCAATATAAACAAGTAATAAAATTCCAGTGGATACAATGACAGACAATCTGCAGAACAATATGTAACAGTAAAGATTTTACAACATAAATAAAAGCAGAAATAAGGTAGATAAGTTAGGATAATAAAATGTTATGAGCATGGCATGACTTCATTACATGAACACATACAAATAGCAGATGTTGAGTTAAATGAACAAAATTAGATATATAATAAATACAGCTGCAGCAAAGTATTATATATGATAGTAAGACTATTTCGTGCTATAGTAAATATGCAGAGTATTATTTGGAAAATCATCAGATGGCAGCTGATGGAATAGAGTGATGCACATTTATATAAAAAATTCATACTGTACTTTATATAAGTGATAATGCATAGCAGTTGACAGGATATCAGACTGCATCTGTGTCAATAGAATTAAGTGATAGCACAATTGTAGGTCCAGATTTATAGGAGATGTTTGAGTGGGCACTCAACAAGACTCTTGTAAGGGATGTTGAATGGCAGTTTATTTTTTAGTTTTCAAGCTGAAGTGGTAAACCTGGAGTACCAATATGTAATGGAGGATTTATAGATAGGTACTATGTGATCTACTGATGCTCTCAGATTTTGAAGCTCTGATTTTGAAGTGATAATTTGTACTAATGATTTAAAATTGTTGTAAAACCATAGTTTAAAAGGAAAGCATCGTAAATTGGCAAGAGGGTGATGGGTGAATTTGAATCACTGCAGATTATGTCGTAATAAGCAGTAGTTTTTGCTGTTGTGTTGGCATGTTATAGGTCTGCTAAAGTTTTTGAAATTACAGAGAGGTACAAATTAAGTAGCGAGAACCAGTATGTTAGTAAGGGAAGCTGGTAGAAGATCACAGTGGTTAATCTGGTGCTATCTGTTAAGAAAGTTATGGCCTTATAAAATTTGTCTAGTTTTATATGGGTCTTAATAACTGCAATTATTTACTTGTGGGTCACATATTAAATGACTAGCAATAATACACTCAATGACCTTAGCTGAAGCAACCTCTCCTATAATGATAACTGATTCAAACCACCTAAAATGGTTAAAAAGCAGCATCAGTGGCTTTTGTCACCCCTACTTGGGTTGTGGACTAATTGATTCAGAGAGTTTGTATTAACAAAGTCTAAACATTTCCAGAAATACTTGCTAGGGGATGTATAAGTCTCTCATTTTATAGAAGTCCCCAAAGTGAATAGTGTTTGGCTTGATGCATAGGGATTACATGCTCATCAGGTAGGAGGTATGGGCCAGATGGAGCATAGAAGGGATGCAGTAGGACATGGAGGAGTTCTTCGTCATTATCCTGTCTAGTGAGTCTGGAGGTGACACTTTGTTTAAAGATTATAAAAACAACCCTGCCTTTAATACCTAATCTGGTGAGATGGACCTGAATGTGTGGTAAGCACTGAAGGCTTGCATTGATAGGGTTCTTTCTGTAGACTTGATCCAACTTACATGACAATGCATATATCACTGCATTCCAGGGTAAGAAGTGTCTGTGGGAGTGGAGGTTTCCTTTTAAGGCTCCAAGCATTGAGCAGCAAAACCTTTAGGCTGATGTATATTTGGCTCCTTTTGAATGACAAACTTAATTCAGCTGCTTAGTGAGGGAAGAGAACACACAGCCTTCTGAAACAAATACAAGTGTGGTACGTACTGAGCTACTGAGACAAGTGATATGAAAGAAGGTTGTGTTGGCATATACAATTTAAGTTGATTGTATACTGCAACAGTAAGACAGGCTAAAATTCAGATTTAGGATGAAATGCATATATATCAGTTCATCTGTTGCATATTGCAATGGGAGTGACTGTTATTGTGTTCTAGAAGTCTTTGGAATTTATGCTTTGTACTTTGTGAAGGCTAGGTTCAACAGATGACATATATGCATCCCTAAATACTTGCGAGATCTAATGAGTGAATGAATGAGTGCATTAGATCCAGGTGATCTGCAGTTGAGCAATGATCATAACAGCTTAGTATTTCATAAATTATATATTTTTGGAATAGAAGGATATGATGTAAGGTGCAAGAGATGGTTAATTTGATGAGGTACTTGGTCTGCAGGCTTATGTAATGTTATAAAATTCTTTAGCAAAATCATATGGACATAGAAAGGATATATATTTGGTGAGGCTGTCTTTTGATTGCATTTGTTTCAAGTTTTCCATGCATTTTTTTTGCCTAAGCTGGCTTTAAAGTTTAAGGAGTTACTTTTGGTAGGTGCTAAGCATTATATAGGGTGTTTGTGGTAAACCAGCTATGCATACTTGTGAGGGGGTTTCTATCACTTAGTCGAACATTTACAATTTCGAACCACATATGGTCAAGACCATATGTTCGAATTTGTAAATGTTCGAGCATGTGAATGGAAATCTCCATAAGTGGAGGTTTTCATTCACTTCAATGTGGTGTGATCTCAGAGTTGGTATATTTAAGTAGCGGGGGTGGGGGTGCAGGGACGCATGGCCCCCTGCATACAACAGCTTTTTTTATTTGTGCATTGTATTTTTATTTTTTTATAGCTAGTCGAAGTTCCGTAAGTTCGGACATATGTGTTCGAACATATGTCAGTCGAAGTTACGGAACTTCGACTATGTAATATAGACCCCTTGTGAGGGCATTTGTTAGCAAGGCTGCAACATTTTGTTTGATTCCATAGCATTAGAAGCATTTTATAAGT
Source organism: Protopterus annectens (assembly GCF_019279795.1). NCBI lineage: Eukaryota > Metazoa > Chordata > Ceratodontiformes > Protopteridae > Protopterus > Protopterus annectens. The sequence goes on from NC_056725.1 coordinate 1,472,690,413, forward strand.
TGTCTATTGGGCAATTTTGCAAATAAGGGAGCTTTAGCTTTTTAAAGAAAGTACTTAACATGGATGGCACAGTGATCTCCGATAATCTGGAAGACTGACTATCATGGTATGTGTTATATTTAGCTGGTTAGTAACAAGAATATCCAGAAATGTGTTCATTTCTCAGAATATCTGGCCTGTTCGGTTCCCCAATAAGTTGGCTTCAGCTTTGGTCAGACAGAAAGCCTATCAGGTTGTTTCTGGGCCAAGGAATCTGGTGTTGAAATAATCTGAGATTAACAGGTTTTTCTTATGGGTAAAGTGAGAGAAAAGGTTGGTAATAACTTGGTGATGAGAAGGGGGAAGGTAAGGTTAATAAATAGATGCAATAGTTTGTATTACAGGTTTTGGAAGGATAATATCTAGTAGCATCTTATTATGCTTGATGTCATCACGTGTGGATAAAGGGGCTATGATTACATAGTAATTCAGCTGGAATTATATACCTGGAAGTGCACTTGGTCTGTCCAGTTGTACAGTGTTATACTGAGGGCAGTAGCATGAAGTGAAGTAGTATTTGGTTTGAGTCAGGTTTCACACAGAGCACATATCAAGATTTTGTGTTGTGACAGCCAGAAGTGTATTTGCTCAAATGGATTATTTCTTTCAGGGCATGTTAGTAGTCCAGTGGTCACTGAGGAAGCTTAGTGGAATATTAGTACAAGGGCTACTATGGATGGCACCTGAGATGAGGAGAAGAATAAGTGTCAATTTTCAGTGCCAGTTGCAATGTTGGAGTTTCCCAGCTGTCAGAAGGTTATTAATTTGGTACCTTGTTTCATCTGAGAAGAAGGCCAGGTAAAGTAAGATAAAATTAGGATGAATTAAGAAACTGCGAATTGGTAGCTTGATTTCAGTGCTGGTTGGCTCTGGGACAGTTTTAGGTTTGTGAAATATAATACAGTTTTGTGTTTTTGTTACAGAGTATTTGACTGGAAGAAAAAGTTTAAAAAATATGAATAAGATAGCATAGCAGGAGCATATTTTTATCTTGCTAATATATTTACCTATCAGGATTTCTAGTCTGTATCACCCCAGGAACACCACTTCACCACCCTCTCCAAACCCAAATGGCTACCATTTCCCTACAGAGATGAGCTGCTCCTAGAGAGTCTCAACCACTTAAGCTAGGTACTTTCCCACCTCTTGCAGACAAACGCCATAATAAAACCACACCCTGCAACCTCTGCAACCACTCCCAATTAAATCCTTCACACCAGGCACCCCAAGACAAACTGCACTTTACAGACAATTCCTTCACTATTCTTGCACACACATTCTGGCAATTCCTTGCTGGTCACCTAAAAGAAGTCTCTTCTTCTCCCATGTTGAGATCACAACTCAAAAGACACCTCCATCAGAAATATTTTTTACTGGACACATCACCTAACTCCCTCCTCACCTGGACTAACGAATCCAAACCCCTGGTAGAAAAGAAGAAGACTGACACTGAAACCAAAAAGTATAAAAAGCTTTTTTCACCAGGTGGTTCATAACTCTTCAGACAATACAAAACATTTCAACAGTCCTTTAAATACATAGATTTAAAAATAGTCAAAATCCACACAACAGGGTGCATTGAGTGAAAGACAGGTCACCACCCTAAAAAATGTATAAAAGAGAAATAAAATTTAAAAGGTCTTAAAGACTTTTACTACTGACACAAATATATTATGAACACTGTAAAATAAATAAAAAAATAAAAAATAAAATATGTAAAATATATAAAATAATTATATCACAAAATATGTTTATAAGTCAACATGTTGTCGCTTACTCTCTCTCCACTTTTGTTTTTTCTGAAGGTGTTCATAGACACGCTCATCTAAGCTTTTTCTGTTGTTTTGCACAAAATGCTGGGCAAAAACCGACACAAGAGTTAGGTAGACCACCATCTTGGTTATAGTTGAGTTTCTAGTTATTTCTCATTAGATGTGAGAAAAAGTTATTAACTAAAAATTTGCTAGATTCCAAGATATACCCACACAAATTGAAAGCTTCTAATTGTACATGCCAGGAGTTCTTACAGTGAGTTGGACTTTACCTCACAATAGTTTTAAGACTCCTGCCTGCCTTGTAGAGTTCCCATACATACAGGTCCCCACCCGCTAACACGCTCAATTTTCAAACATTCCTTTTCCCTTTTTTTTTTCATCAGAATTTTGATTTTGATTGTTAGTGGTTATAAAATTTATATCGAACCTTCTTACTTTAGACTGTTTACTTCTAACCCTTTTAACATCAATCAGACATGGAACAAATAACATAGACAACATAGGATAAAGAAGACCCATTTAATATGTTTAAACAGTTCAACAATGGAACAGTACTGGGAAGAGCGAAGCGTTTCAATAAACTTTTGGCAACTATTACCATCAAGTAAGATAAAGATGTCAGTCAAGGAACGGGGTATAGAAAACTATTTGTCTTTTGACTCACTATTATTATTTAATACAAACATAGCTTCCCAAAAGCCATGACCATATGTTCTTTTTCAATGCCTCTGTTCATGGATTTGTTGACTATTTTTTCTATCTATGTATTTAATTTACTGTAATGTTTTTGTATGTGTGAAAGAAGTTTATGAACCTGCATAAAAAAAAAATTATACTTTTTATTTTTTTGTTCTGTGTGTGTCTCTCTACCCAACCAGGGTTGGTCCCTCCTCACCTGCATCACTTCTACTTTGACACTACTTCTCTCTCATATTTACTGCTAAGATTATGTCACATTTGTTTTTCAACTCTGTTAATAACAATTTCATATTGTTTCAATTGTTTATGAGTCAGTACCTTCTGTGATTTGTCCGTGTTTATGAATTTGTTCAGTTTTATTTTTCGTGATTCTCTTCACCTTGACTGTGCTTGCAAATGGTCTGTTGTGATCAGTGCACTGCCCCAGTAAGCAAACTAAATAAATGAAACAAACAAATAAATAAATAAGCAGTTTGTGAAGGGAATGTCTTGCTTACTGAGGAAGAAGAAGATCCTCATACCATGACTAATGTGAGGTCTGCCTGTAATAACCCCTGTGGGTAGGGGTCACCAATAGTCTTGTCAGAGCTGGTGAATGCTAAGAGCCCACAGTTGAGGATGGAGCCTAATAGTCATGACAGCTAGTCACAGAGGTCTTGGATTAGCCTCTCATGGTGGAGACTCCACCTGCTGTGCACTGAATCTCTCCTTATAGGCTGCTGCTTACAGTTAGTCATGCTTTAGGTGCAGTCACACTTTCCCCAGCTAGAGCAGTGGTGAACTCACAAACAATGACCTACACTGTGCAGAGCTAATAGTAAATGATATCACATACTCAGATCTAGAGGATTTAGTCAATCTTCTAGCAAACAAATTCAACTCCAAGTTCACTCCTTTCACGCCACCAATAATCGCAGATCAAGTACCCAAATCTCCCCCTCAAGTCTGCTAAGAACAAGTTCTCAAGGCACAAAGAACACTGCATCTATGGGAGAGGATAATATTCCTGGATGCCCACTGGCTAGCCAGAAACATGAATTATAAGACCTTCTAAAGGGGCTATTCAACATCAACCTCAATATAGGCTTTGTGTTGTATGAATTGAGGACAGCAACAGTCATTTCTTTCCACAGATGTGGTGCCACAAATGACGTGGGCAATTATAGACCCATAAGCCTGACAAGTCCCATCTGTAAGGTTATGCAATGGATCATTATGGAACTAATTAATAGGGATATATCTGACCACAAGACTCTCAAACCAACACAGTTTCTATTCATGAAAGGCAGTCCTGCGTACCTAACCTGACTCACTTCTTCAAAAAAATTAATTGAGGCAGTGGGCAAGGGCAAGTCAATCCATACTGAGTATATGGACCTCACAAAGACATTTGACCCCATCCCACACTCAGGCATCATAAATAAACTCTCCAAGCTAAATGTTAATTCCTGAGTAACTCAATGGATAGCAAAGTGGCTCACAAACAGCACTTAGGAAATAATGGTGGGTGGCTGTACCTTCTTCAAAGGACCTGTCACTAGTGGAATGCTCCAGGGTTCAGTCCTTGGTCCACCTCTCTTTGGTATTTACTTCTCAGAGGTGTAATGCAGTTTGTTAAAGATTTTTCACTGTCTCTGTGATAATGTGCTTCTATACATTTCTGAGTAGTGCAATGCAGTTTGTTACAGATTTTTCACTGTCATTTTGATAATGAGACAGATAATATCAGCAGCCTAAGCATGCAATCAGTCATGAGGGATTTGGGCACCCAGGTTGATAGCAACCTGACTTTTGACCACCATGTTGCTTCTGTTGTGTGGAAAGCTTTCTACATGACCCACCTCATAAGTAAGGGTATCTCATTCAGGGACAAGGAGGTCATAACATCTCTGTATTCTTCCCTTAGAAGGCCAATTACTGAGTACAATACCCCCTTTGGCATGTACCTCACAAATCACATACAGCAGCTGGAGAGACCACAGAGGTTCCTCACCTGAAGAATCCAGGGCCTCAAACATCTGCCCTACATGGTTAGGCTAAAAGGCCTGTCCTTCTACTCAGTTTCATACAGACTTCTCAGAGGTGACCTCTGTCTGGCATACAAAGCAGTCTCAGACCCCGCCTTGATGGGACTGCTGCATATCCGCAAGTCAAGCTCCACTCAAGTAACCCACATGTGTGACCTCAGCCTAGTCTGTGACATCAATAGGACTTGCTGGCAGACAGATTTGTGTCCCAGAGACTCCCCCATCTGTGGAAAAGACTCCCTCTCCACTTCAAGCAGTGTACCCTTTTCAAGCACAACTTGGATAACTGGATGGAAAACAGAAAATACACCCCTGGGATTCTACCTGTGTCCCTGCTGGACAGGGGCATTGGGTGCTGATTTGTCTAAGCATGGCCTAAACTCTTGGTTAGGCTTATAAGGGCCTCAGGGCCAATAGCCTAGTAACTTCCTATGATCCTATGATCCTATGCGCTTATATATGTTTCTGAGTAGTATTCCATATTCCTACTGGAAGTGGGAAGAATTATGACCTATTTGTTATTTACATTTTATGATAATTAGATGTCCAAAGTTTTGGCTGGATGTACTTCTTTTTAAGGGTCTTTGTACTTTTTTCAATGTCTGCATTTTGACAGGTATGCTAGTGAGTCAGTGATAGCAAAATAAGCAATTCAGAAATCACACAAGTGCAAAGACTGAACAAAATTCTGTGTCTCCAGACTCAATGTGCAGACAACATATAGACTATTTTCACAGACATTTACACATATAACACCTAGCTATTACATCATGGACATGCAGGTAGACAGATTAATACTGCACATAATTAGAAACATATTTTAACACTTTTCGCAGTGAATATTTATTTGCACGAGACTTTAGTATTGCACAGGCACTTGGTTAAGACATTGCATTGATCCTTGCACAGAAAGAGACATTAGAGTATTGCACTATGGACCTTAGAGTATTGCAGAGTATTCCTTAGTGATAGAAATGCAGTGTAGAGTTACATGAACATGGCTTGGGTCCAGTTCACAGATGCCATGCATGTGCTAAGTTCAAAAGCCCAAATCCTTATTTGAAACTAAAAACAGTTTATGCTTCCCTCAAGAAAATTAGATCAGGTTGTTGCCTAACCCTAGTTAAATATGTATCCCACAAGACACAGTCTCATTATATGATTTCTATAGTTCTTAGAGAGGATGAAGTGGTTTAAATCATGTGAGAAGATGACATAGTATATATCCTGGGAAATTATTATGACTGCCAGACCAATGCAGATGTGAAGATTTGTATCATGCTGTGAATACTATATTAGTATATTCTACATGGCAATCATCAGTTAAATTATATCTATCTCAGTGTTATGCAGTATATTTTTGTTGTTAGCTCATGCAATTGCCTGTACAAGTGTATGTAATGTGGAGCTTTTCTCCTTGGGCCTCTGCTAAATAGGGTCTATTGAATTAGCGAACACTTAGAAAAGCGAACGATAATTCATCAACCCCTTTTAAGAGAAAGCTTACGATCTTGAACACCTGGAACAGCGATTTTTTTCACAGGGCAAAAAATCTCTGGGCCGGTTTCGGGAGTTCACCATTTCCTCCACTGTGGTGCAATCTTGGAGTTGGTATATTTAAGTAGGGGGATAATGTTTTAAGTTTTTTTTTTGTGGAACAGCAATTTTTTCCCTGAGAAAAAAATCGCTGTTCTGGGTGTTCGAGATTTTAAGCTTTCGCTTAAAAGAGGTCGATGAATTAGCGTTTGCTTTTCTAAGCATTCGCTAATTTAATATAGACCCACTAAAAAGGGTCTTTTCCCAGTTGAACTTTCCTAGTAATCAAAGGCAAATAAATAATTAAATAACATAATAATATAAAAATTTGTGGGTTGTTCTTCTGAATAATAAGTGGGCATATACATGCTGCATGGCTGATTTAAATGTGTGGATATAAAGTTAACCTCAACACAGAGCAGAGACAAACAGTGCTACACAGAAATTGCACACCTATGTACTTTACCTATCATGCAATGAGATTCGCAGCATGCGTGGTCTTGGTCTTGCATATGAGCATGTATGTCATATCTGAAAATAATTTTTACCTTTTTTTCATGGCTGGTGATTGAAATGCTATAATTTTTTTATGGATTATCGCTTGTTATTAGGTATGAGCTGACTTTTATCCTACATGGCTCAATGCAGTGCTACTGAATTGAAAACAGCATTGTGGCTATCTCACTGAATGCAGCACTGTGGCATTGCACATAAAGAGACAGCTTATATGCTACATCTCTATGCAGTAGACTGATGCACAATATGTTACATTACTTTACTGCTGTTTTCTGCATTTGTATCCTTACTTTGCAGCTGCATCCACAACATCCTACTCCAATATTAATCCAATATTATTCAATATGTCTGATCCAATATGATTTATAGTGGTAAGTAAGTGTGTCATGTGGTAAGACTAATTTCAGATCAGTAAACTGCTGTGTCAAATTTGTTTGATATAAAATGTGAGTTCTTATTGCAATGTCTGTGCAGTATGTAACAGGATTATATCTCATCAGAAGTGAATCTACTTATGTAATATATATAAAATACTGCAAAACTGACATCTTTTTCCACAAGCCTTGTTCTTAACATTGGGGGGAGGTGAGGTCTGTCAAAACGTACTCACAACAATGACAAGAAAGAGGGTGAAAATAACAATATTCCCAGACAGAACTTGCGATGAGCTGTATAAAAACATGAACTATGAAGGCCAGTCTGTCATTACTTGCACAGTCATTAGTGGGGATTACCACCATCATCTGTGGATTACTACCACTCCTGACTACTGCCCCACTGCAAGAAGCCATTGGAGTTCCAACCAACATGCTATCTTTAAGTACCATGACCCTACTAACACAAGATTCCCTATTTAGTGTATCCATGTCAGTGTTTGGTGCAGGAATCTGATATTTTGTATACCAAATCCATAGCTTATTGTAGCCTTGGCCCACATAGTATGACACGCCAGTCTTTGAACTAGTACATTAGATAACTCATACTTATTATAGAAATCAAACACTGGAACAGCAGTGATAGCAGATGTGTCATGTTACATCCTGTCACATTATAATCAGAATAACCGGGATGCACTGAGCTGAAGGCCTGACATCAGATGTCCCTAATTACCAGCATGGATGCTTCACTGGGGAAACTTAAGCAGGGATTATTGTTATTATATGGTGGTATTTAAAACAAATCTTAACTTTTTAAATACCTCTTTTTTGCAGCATTTGCTGATGTACTCATGTCTGAGCCATGGATCTATTTCAGTGGTGATATCTATGCTGAGCTCTCAGTATTCAGACATCATTATACGGGCTAGCACATATGCTGTACATTCATTGTGTATTTCCTACCCCACTTGGTGTTCACTCCAAATAGTATCTCTTTATTTATATGTTTAATATTTAGTATATCTTAATATAATATTATGTGGGAGCCAGTGAGATATATATATATTTCTATTCTACAGGTAACTTATATGCATTTTTATTGATTCAAACTTAACACTTCTCTCATAATTGTAGCAAGTTAAACTGCTTTTTTTATTTTCAGGATATTCAGATCCTTTCACATATAAAAATGCAGCTTATCACCACTAAAAACTTCTGTTTAACCAATAAAATTAACTAGCTGTAGTGGTTTATGACAAAACAGCAACAAAACTGAAAAAACAAGGTAAATGTTTCTAAGCTTAAAACCTCTGTAACTAGTGTTATTATAATCATTTAAAATATTATATTATCACAGGGTGCATTCTGAAATACTTGTTAAACAGTATATTGCTTAATTTATGAAAGTCCTTAACATTTCTTGCTCTTCAGGGATACACTTCACTGGACAGTGCAGTTATTTTAGTGTCATCTTTAGTTCAAAGTTAGGAGGTTATTTAAAGAAGCCCTTTGTCCTTTGTGTGGTATGAACTACCTTAAAGGAAAAGGCAATATCTAAAAAGAGTCATGAAAAATAGCTGAGTATAAAAACATCAGTATAATTAACACCGCTTTGATGTACACATAGTTGAAATATTAGACATACTGAACTTAAGATATACTGCATGCATTAGCTGACCACGTAATTTAAAAAAAAATAGTCTCTCTTGCAGTAAAGAGTACAAAATGTATGTTGAAGAAAAGCTAACTCGCATTTTTTTTATGAAGAGGCATGTTATGCCTGAAAAACAATAAAGACCTCTTTGCATTGTCGCATATAAATGTATAAATACACTAGGAAACATGGTCTGCCACAGGCAATTGTAAAGGCTTTGATCACAGCTCCTATTAAATGCAGCCTTATTTTCTTTTTCCTTAAACAAGAAGTAAAAAGGAAATTGGTTGCATCAGGTCACGGGAACACAGGGGTCCCAGGGATAACTTCTGAGCTTTCTGCAGCTAGAAACTCACTGGTCTGACTTGAAGCAATGTCCTTAGTTGTTTATCTTTCCAAGATCCCTTCATTAACCCTGTCCGTATAGGAAGACAATCTCCTGGTGTGATTTCTTGTGGCTTCACATCGTAGTTCAAGCAGTGTAGCTTTCCCAGCATGGATCTTTTATTCACAAGTCAGAAGAAAAAAAAAGAAATAAGGGGTTCTCTGCAGGGACATTAAGAATGCTGTTAAATTAAACCAACAGAACAAATCCATGTGTTGAGAGTGGTATCAGGAACAAAAGCGTATTCCCATTTTTTTTTTTTTTTAATGTAAGAGTCAGAAAGGATCACTACAGGATGGTGTGGGAGTGGTGGGAATGGGGAAGACAAGTGTCATGTGGACAGCAGATAAAGTCTGTATTCCTTATAAAACATTTTACTAGAATGTCTACATTTTACCAGAATTTTACAACTGTCAATTCATTTGATCTAAGAACAAACAGCAGGGGCTAAAAGCAGTCTTTACTAACATTTCTAAATCTACCATTACTATCCTTTGACTTTATATTTATTAAAACACATAAATACTTACAGAAACATGCACACAGACAGATAAACACGAGCATGCACGCATGCTCACACACACACATGCACTGCACACACACACACACACACACACACACACACACACACACACACACACACACACACACATGCACACAGTGACAAACATTAAACAGGGCAGTGAACACAATGTTATGTTTATGGTCAGTACAAAGTAAGTTTGCAGAAATGGCTGATTGCAACTATTAATCCTGCTGAAAGGAGAGAAAGTATACCACATCACAACATAATGGGCCTGATAGTTAAAGACAGGGCACTTATGATTTATGTTTGAATCCCACACTTGCCTTCAGTATCTCTTTAGAACATGTGCTCACCTCCTTAATAATTTTTTCCAACTTTCTCGTCATTCATTTAAAGTGCCTAGAGAAAGTCTTAATAATTCAACAAGTTGCACACTTGCCTTTAACATAGAAGGACATGGATTCTGTTTTTCTATACCACATAGCTGGATTCTTCTTCTTCTTTGGGCTTTTTCCCAGTTATGGGTCACCACAGCGGATCACATGTCCACTTATGATTGGCAGTGGAGTTTTACGGTGTCGAGTTGCCAGCCCGGCACCCAACCTTCCATAGAAGGCACACACATGCACACAGTCACACCTAGGGCCAATTTAGAGTGTCCAATCCACCTACAGCATGTCTTTGGGATGTGGGAGGAAATTGAAGCACCCGAGGAAACCCACGTGACCACAGGGAGGACATGCAGACTCCACACAGAAGGCATCCCAGCACCACATAGCTGGATTAATTGTCAAATAGTAACACTGCAGTGCAGGGGTGAATAGCAACACTGTAATGCAGTATATAGGGGTGAATAGTAACACTACAGTGCAGTATATGGGGGTGAATAGTAACACTACAGTGCAGTATATGGGAGTGAATAGTAACACTGCAGTGTTTCTCCAAATCTTTTGTGTTTCTAATACCATGATGGGAATGGACCCCATTCCTAAGTCAAAGTATGATTAAAGTTCGTAAAATTAGCATTGTTTCAATCTTTGATATCAGCCAGAAATGCTCTTCACAGCACTCACAATGTGGCCAGTACTGACTCCTTCTGCTGTTGGTATGGAGTTACATGTATTGGTTGTTGTTTTTCTTTCGGCTTTTCCCGGTTAGGGTTCACCACAGTGGAACTCCAGTCTGCTAATGATTGGCAGTAGATTTTTACGGTGCCGAGGTGCCAGCTCAGCCTTCAACGAAGGCACGCCCATTTATGCATGTCTTTAGAATGCCACTTGTCCACGGGGGCATGCAGACTCCACACAGAAGGCACTCCAGCCAAGAATCGAACGGGAGAACCTCTTGCTGTGAGGCGACAATGCTACCGCTGCACCACCACAGCTAGTTACATGTATTGGTAACATATCAAAATATGATTATCGATTCTTTTTTATAAGACATGTTGTTCCTACTACTATTGGAATTGTCTGGGTATCTTTTTTCTATATTGCTCTCATTTCTGCTTGTAAATCTTGATATTTTATAACTTTATGCCTCTCTGTACGCAAGACACTGTAGTTACTGGGTGCAATGATTTCAATGATCAATGCTACTTTTGTCTTCTTTTCATGGACCATTATATCTGGTTTTCTTGCATCTATTTTTTGAACTGTTGGTAATGGGCATACCTCTCAGTTGTACAGATTTCTGCAGAATGTCCAGATTTTTGCCTCATATTTTTGGTCTGTGTCTCATAAAAATTATGTATTTTTTTTGACAAATCACTGGGATGATCTAAGGATTAAAGTCATTAAATAATGACACATATTTGAGTTTCAGACTTCATATCCTTCAGAAATGCATGCCAACACAAATCCTGTTATTCTAGCAACTTTCTAAGTCTATACGAGCAATATTTAAAATGTGTCCCTATTTTTGGGGCTTTCTCCCCCCATTACGTTAGGCTTTGTCCAGATTTTTTGAGCGGTATGGTAAGGGGTGATCCCATAGACTTCATAATTTTCTATGATGCTTTGTGGTTCATGTTTCCAGTGTTTTTCAGCCACTTCATAATGTTTGCACAATCCCCAGTACAACAGTATTGCCACATGTCCCATCTGTCTGAATTGGTGGTATCTGAGATGGATATAAAAAAAATACCACAACATTAACTGAAAAGAGTGGAGAAGGTAGACAGGCAATTTTTTCTCAAGTCAGCATGAATGCCATATTGAGTATCCCCTGAAAATAGACCACTGACCTAGTAGGGCTGACCTGGTCAATAAAGTGTAAATAAATAAATTCCACCACCTGTCCTGTGTACCAGGTGGTTTATGCAAAAACTACTTACTGCTTATCTCAGATAGAAATATTATTTAAACCTTTACTGCTTTTCAATTTTTACTGTATCTTGCTGTGCTTTTTAATTTTAGCAAGTACAGCCATGTCTGCTTGATTGTATCACTTTCTGTAATTAGAAGATGCAAGATCCCCCTCATCTTTTCCAGAAAGCAAATATTTCTCAACTCACTTATGACCTCCCTCAATATGTGTATAAACTGTCTTGTTTTTTTCCTCATCTTGACCTAAAGATTTACCACAATTTCCTCTTCATCTGCTAAGATCAGCATTAAATGTGAAATGTATGAAGATTTTTGTCATATGTCTAGTGCTATAGATTCTAGCTCTCTATCATCATTCTCTCCTGTTTGGCTTTTCATTGCCAACATAATTTGAAAAACTATAGTTTCCTTTAACACCACTTTGTATTACAGGGAAGATGTCCTCATTTGTACCCCTCTGTTATCATTACTGTCATACAAATATGAAGTTTTATATGTACATTAGGCATATAGCATGTGTGTGTGTGTGTGTGTGTGTGTGTGTGTGTGTGTGTGTGTGTGTGTGTGTGTGTGTGTGTGTATAGAATATGCACATATGCATAGTTAGCCTTATACATCGACAATTTAGGTGGCCACTAAGGGAGCTGCTCTCACGGCTCTGCACGCATATGTGTGTGTGTGCGTGTGTGTGTGTGTGTGTGTGTGTGTGTGTGTGTGTGTGTGTGTGTGTGTGTGTGTGTGTGTGTGTGTGTGTGTGTGTGTGTGTGTGTGTGTGTGTGTGCTTGTGTGTGTGTGTATAGAATATGCACATATGCATGGTCAGCCTTATATATAGATGATCTAGGTGGCCACTAAGGGAGCTGCTCTCACTGCTCTGCATGCATGTGTGTGTGTGTGAGTGTATGAGTGTGTGTGTGTGAGTGTGTGTGTGTGTGTGTGTGTGTGTGTGTGTGTGTGTGTGTGTGTGTGTGTGTGTGTGTGTGTGTGTGTGGTGTGTGTGTGTGTGTGTGTGTGTGTGTGTGTGTGTGTGTGTGTGTGTGTGTGTGTGTGTGTGTGTGTGTGTGTGTGTGTGTGTGTGTGTGTGTGTGTGTGTGTATGTGGGTGTGTGTGTGTGTGTGTGTGTTTGTGTGTGTGTGTGTGTGTGTGTGTGTGTGTTTGTGTGTGTGTGTGTGTGTGTGTAGAATATGCACATATGCATGGTCAGCCTTATACACAGATGATCTAGGTGGCCAATAAGGGAGCTGCTGTCACTGCTCTGCGAGCATGTGTGTGCGTGTGTGTGCTTGTGTGTGTGTATGTGTGTGTGTGTGTGTGTGTGTGTGTGTGTGTGTGTGTGTGTGTGTGTGTGTATGTGTTTTTGTGTGTGTGTGTGTGTAGAATATGCACATATGCATGGTCAACCTTATACATAGACGATCTCGGTGTCCACTAATGGAGCTGCTCTCACTGCTCTGCGTGTGTGTGTGTGTGTGCTTGTGTGTACGTGTTTTTTTTGTGTGTGTGTGCTTGTGTGTACATGTGTTTTGTGTGTGTGTATCTGTGTGTGTGTGTTGCACATATGCATGCTAGGTGGCCACTAAGGGAGCTGCTCTCACTACTCTGCTAACTGTTCATTTATTTAATTTCTTTAAGCAAAAAAAGTTGCATTTCTTTACTTTAAGTAAATAAATAAAAAAATAGTGCCCCTATTCCACAAAATACATCTACTGCGACACCTTAGCGAGGGGGTTTATGAGAGCATAGTCATTAGTTTTTTGGCTTTCATCTTCATCTCAGTCATGGTCTACCTAGATAATCAATTAGGTAGATCATGAGCTGGAGGGAGCAAGAAGCCAACAAATCTGAAACTGTGTAGGAACATCGGCAGGGAAAAAAGAATTTATGACTTTTTTCTTGTTTTTAAAAATGTAACTGGAAGGGCACCAGATATTTAGCATAGGTAATTAATTGCACCTGGTTCTCAGTTGTGCTGATTTTATAAAACATCCTTGATTTCATCAGGTTTGCATCAATTGTTTTGATTTTCTGGTAAACTGCAAAAGATTACGGTCTGTCAAAAATGCCAGATGTTGGGGTTCCATGCTTTTTATTTCTCAGAAAATGCAAGTTGATGCAAAACCTGTTGCTCTATTGAATAAATGAAATAAATAATAACATATAAAAATGCTGGCCTATCTGTAGGAGACTAATGACCTCTCTCTGCTCATTATTCTGACTTTGCAGGATTACTTTGAATTGTGTGAAGCAGCTTGGAATACTTTAATGTGTGGTTACAGTATGAAACGGAGTTAAAATCGAGTACATGACCACAACCTTCAGATGTGTCAGCAGGTAACAATCTTTTGGGGGAGAGTAAGAAGGCGTACTGTTTATATATACCTGACAACAACAGGTTGAAATATGGTATGTTCGATTTGTTTTCTTTCATCCCAGTCTGACATCAGATAGTTACACAGACTGTGACAGTCTTTTGGTCCTTTGGGGATAGGGGTAAGGAGGCATGCTGTACATATGTATGACAAGAGCAAGTTGCAATACATGACTGAGAACATTTGTGCCTTCCCTTTCATCCAAACCTAACAAAAAAGGGGGATATGAAGAAGGTAATTATTATTCTGAGTGGGGTAGGGAGGCAGGTAATACTTCCAGCTATGTAACAAAAATTTACCTTCATGGTTCATTGTGAGCTGCTTTAGAAATGAACCTTGGATGCAACTTATTTTTTCTTTCTTAAAATAAAATAAAATAAAATAAACTAACTAACTGACTAATTAACTAACTAACTAACTAAATAAATGAATAAATAAAGTAAGACCAGACTGATTTCCTTACTCACAATTTTTGTTGAGGCTATGTTTGGATCAAAAGGTCAGGAGAAAAACTTTAAAATGCACATCAGAGCATCTATAACCTAATGGCTTCTGGGAACCAAGCTGCCTCAAGACTCCCAGCTTAATTCAGTTATTTCCTCCACAGTTACTACAATGTAGTTTTGCTGAGTTAGGGGGTGTTGAAATAATGCAGGAAAAAGTAAAGCTGAAGAGTAAGATTGGATTTCTTTCCATAATCAGGATTTTTCTTCAGGCCCTCATTAGATGGAAAGTTTAAAAAAACTGTGAAATGCACCTCAGAGCATGTAGAACCAACAAGACTTATGGGGGTATAGCAGCCACTAGACCTCCAGTTTAATGCAGTTATATATTTTTTTTCTGTAGCTATTACAATGGAATCATGGTCAATCATTGTGTGTTGAAAGGATGCTGGAAAAAGCAAAGATGAAGAAAAATAAGACTGAATTTCAGTTTTTTTTTTGTTCAGACCATTACTGATTGTTTAAAGAATTTAAACTGTACCTCACAGCATCTATGATGCCATGATTTCCTGGGACATAGTAGCCCGCAATCCCCGGTTTAATTCTGTTACTTTCCCCACAGATATTATAATGCAGTCTCTTGGTCAATCAGTGTACAAAAGGATGCAGGAAAACAGAAAAGCTTATGCACAAGCTTGAATTTATCCTTTTTCTTTCCTGAATCTAGAATCCCCATGGTTTCTGTGAGCCACATTGTTATTTTCACGGTTATTACAATGCACTTCTGGTCAGTCAGAGTGAATGTGCTGAAAGAATCCAGGAAAAAACAAAGTTAAAGAAGAGTGAGTGAATTTCTTTGCACAAAAACTCTCAAATGTACCTCATAGCATTTAGAACCACCATTGCTTCTAGAGGGCTATTGATACCCGAATTAATACAATTATTTCCCCCAAAATTATCACAGTGCACTCTTGCCAACTTACAAATGAATGAATGAATGAATGAATGCATGCTGAAAAAACTGAAGAATAATATAAACTGTGAGAAAAGGAAGTAAAAAAAATGAACCTCTTTTTTCAGGGGGAACAAGCTTCTCTGTCCCCCTTGTTGTGGAGATCTGTACCTCCAGACCCCCTGCAACTTATACAAACCAACTCTGACATTGCACAACAATGAGGAAAAGAGAAAACTCTTTACATTGTACATTCTGAAGATCTTGCACTGAGTCTAACCCTGCATATTTGAAGAAGTATGAATCTACCAAAATACTTGCTAGGTTTACACTTCAAATAAAGACATGTTCAATGGGAGATACTGCATGCATATATCTATATCTATATCTATATCCATATCTATATCTATATCTGTAGCTATATCTGTTAATGGATGTGTACATTAGGCACCGATCACATATATATGACAATGGAGCATTCACCTATTTACATTAGTGGCCTTTAGCATGTATATTACAATAGAGTATGTACATGTGTGCATTAGTCATATATAGTGTATATATGACAACTGAGCACGCATATATAGCTACAATAGACACCTGTATCATATATATATATATATATATATATATATATATATATATATATATGACAATGGAACATGCATGTGTGCATATTAAGCGCCTATTGTACATATATGTCAGTGTAATCTGTGCATATGTACATAAGACACCTGCTGTGCACAGATGACACTAGATCTTGCATGTATGTACATAAGGCACCTGTGGCATTTATATGACTATGGAACATGCACATATGCAATATTAGGTACTTGCAACCCATGCTAGTACAATTAGGCAACTGCAGCACATATGCAACAGTGGAGCTTGCATGCATTATATTAGGCACCAGTAGCTCATATATAAAAGTGGAACATACAGAGCTGTATATAGGCACCTGTAAGATATGTTTGACAATGAAGCATGTTCATGTGTTCATTAGGCACCTGTATCATATATATGTGTGTGTGTTTTCGTAAGAACAATGTCAAACTTCTTCAGAACACAGTTTAAAATCACAATTAAGCTTAAATACAGCAATTAAGTCACATGACTAAAAGTTCCACCCTTCAATTATTCCTTAAAACAATACATGCATCTAATATAAAGTTATACACATATAAGCACCTATACACATAAAAAAGCTGGATGACAAAAATGGATTAGCCAAACATATTATCAGGTTTCCCACGCATTCTTTTAAGTATACTTGTATAGAAAAAGTTAGCTTTGACGGGGGGGGCATGAAATTTTACTTGAATATAAAGAACTGATTTGGCAGCTAAGGAGTAATGGCACTGTACCCCCTGGTTTAAATGAATCCATTACTATAAATAGTATTTTAAAATTAAAAGCTAAATTTGTCATTTCCTAAGGGCTTGTACATATGGGGTATTTGCAAGTAGGGATTTTGATGCTAGATTTCTTAAATGGACAAGTTTTTTTATGTGTGTAGGCGCTTATATGTGTATAACTTTATATTAGATGTATGTATTGTTTTAAGGATTAATTGAAGGGTGGCATTTTTAGTCATGTGACTTAATTGCTGTATTTAAGCTTAATTGTGATTTTAAACTGTGTTCTGAAGATGTTTGACATTGTTCTTATGAAAGCGCTCAACATTTGGTATAAACTGGTGCTTGGTGATGTTTTTCTCTTCATTTTTTTCTCTAAGTTTTGGTTTTTGTTCTTTATATGTGTGTGTGTATTTATGTGTATGTGTGTGTGTATGTGTGTGTATATACATATTTTATATATATATATATGTATATATATATATATATATATATATATATATATATATATATATATATATATATATATATATATATATATATATATATATATAGATGTAGATATATGTGTGTGTGTGTATATAAAAACAATGAAACATCCTCACACATATACATGAGAGAATCTGTAGCACATTCACATATGTGAGTGCAGATATATATATATATATATATATATATATATATATATATATATATATATATATATATATATATATATATATATATATATATATATATATATATATATATATATATATTTATAGATAGACATAAAATATTTACACATGTAGCCTATGTTCAGTAAGTTTGGGATCATAGCATCTACTTAAAAAGTCATCAGCCATTTTATTAATCTCATAACGTTCTTCTCTAGTGTATAACCTGCTGGCCCTTAAAAACTGACTTTTTACAACCCCCTTGTACATGTCTTGGATCCATACTCTCTGAATGCACATACCTACCAGCCTGTACATTTTTCCTATGAATCATAGTGTCAAAGCCTATGTTATTAGTAATAGCTATTATATCTAGAAAAGTGATTGTATCATATGAGGAATGAACATCAAATGATAGAAAATCAGCAGTAACATGTAAAGAGTCAACAAGATAGTTTAAACGATCAGCATCACCTCCCCCCAAAAAAAAAAAACATCACCAACAAAGGATTTAAAAATACTAAACATTAATTCCTAAAAGAATCATTAGTGCTAAAGATGAATTGCTCTTCCCATCTACCCCAGTAGCTAACACATATGCCAAACTTGTGTTGAGTAAATGGGAAGAAAAATGCAGCTATTTTGTTGACTCTTTACATGTCAAGGCTGATTAAAAACATACAGGCTGTTAGGTATGTGCATTCAGAAAGTATGCATCCAAGACAGGTATACAAGGTGGTTGTAAAAAGTCAGCTTTTAAGGGCCAGCAGGTTATGCACTAGAGAAGAAAGCTTTCTATCTGAGATTAATAATATGTCTGATGACTGTTTAAGTAGACGCTATGATCCCAAACTTACTGAACTTACTAAGGAACTAGTTAGAAAAGAAAGACATAGCTTAGCTAGACCATATATCTATACCCAGACTTGTGATGCTTCTGTAGGAAATAGTAGTAATAATTATAGCTTAGGCTATATAATGTGATATAATAGGCAGACAAGCTTGATTCAAGAAGTAATTTAAAAAATGGAGTTTATTAAGTACTAATCCTGAGATCTTTAAAATTGTGGGTGCCCAACCAAAATTTGTTTATAAAAGGAAAAGAATCTAAAACAATATTTATGTTAAAAATCAGTGCTAAAATTTGACCACATTTTCCTAGAAACTGTCAACTCCTTCGCCCCTTAGAAAAAGAATAAGAATTAAAGCTAATTATACTCCCTGGCTAGTGAAAGAAACCTGGTCTCTTATGCACAGAAGAGATATTGCTTGGAAAGCCTGGGCTAAATCCAAGTCACCACCGCTGTTCCATATCTACAGGGTACTCAGGAACGTTGTCAAAAAACAAATCAAGAATGATAAAAATCCTACTACAACTCTCCCCGACTAAACTGTACATCTAATCCATGAACATTTTGGACTATCCTTAACAAAATTATCCAGCCTGGTCACCCTTCAACTCCCTCTCCTGTCCCAAATAACACTCCACTTGAAACTGCTACCTTTCTGAAAACTCAGTTCATAGATACCGTCCAAAAACTCATACACACTAACTCCCCTTCTAACCCTCCCAACCCAGTCAATAAAAACCTGTTTACTTTTCAACCTGTTTCTACTGCTAGCATAAAATCACTTCTGCTTAAGCTCAAACCCTGCTGTCCCTCCTCAGACAACCTCCAACTTCTATTCCTCAAAATAGATGCTGATTCCATAGCCTTCCCTATATCCCTACTAATCAATAGATCCATTCAAGAAACCCTAGTCCCCGACATTTGGAAATCCTTCTTCACTGTCGCTCTCCATAAAGGGGGAAATTCTATTGACCCATCTAACTACAGACCCATAGCCATTCTTTCCCCTCTATCTAAAATACTTGAAAAATGCATTCATACTCAGCTACTAAACTTTCTCCTTCAGGAAAACCTTCTCACACCCACTCAACATGGTTTTTGGCCATTGCACAGCACAACCACCGCCCTCCTATCTTTTGCACAGAAAGTATCAGAGGTTAGAGATAACAATCAGCTCATATCCTGTCTTTTCCTCAACCTCTTCAAAGCCTTTGACACTATCTCTCACTCTATTCTTCTATCTAAACTTGCTAACCTCAATCTCTCCTCTCCTTCACTTCAGTGGTTTACTAGTTACCTATCTCATAGGCAACAATCTGTCAGATGGCTGTCTTCCTGCTGCCCCTCTCTTCCCATCATATCTGGTGTACTCCAAGGTTCTATCCTGGGCCCCCTTCTGTTTAACATTTTCACAAATGATCTTCACACATCTTGCAAACAATCTTCCCTAATGCAATATGCTGACAATTCCAGTCTCATCTTTATTTCCAATAACATTTCATATCTCCATGCACTGACTCAAGATTCCTTTCTATCCACTGAAAAATGGCTGTCTGATAATCAGCTCATCTTAAACCCCCAAAAAACTAAACTCCTGCTCTTTCTCCCTCATCCACTCACTCAGCATAAAATCACATCCT
Organism: Protopterus annectens; assembly: GCF_019279795.1. Classification (NCBI taxonomy): domain Eukaryota; kingdom Metazoa; phylum Chordata; order Ceratodontiformes; family Protopteridae; genus Protopterus; species Protopterus annectens. Next base: position 1,472,710,537 of record NC_056725.1, read on the forward strand.
CCAATAAGACCATCATACAATCTGAACCCCACACTAAGCTCCTAGGTACTATCATAGATGATGAGCTCAAATTTAACTTACATATCTTGCAAAGCATAAAAACAACCCACCAAAAACTAGGTCTCCTATACCATAATAGAAAATTTCTAACTGTCAGTGCTAGTTTCTCCCTGGCTCAGGCTCTCCTCTTCCCCTCCTTCCTCTATGCCACCCTAATCCTTACTAACATACAGGCTACAACCATGTCAAAACTCCAACAAACCTATCACAAGGTAGCAAGATTTGCCACCAACTCCCTTCACAACTCTCAGCACTGTCTTGCACTCAACTCTCTACAATGGCTTAAATTCCTGCAACAAGTCCTACTATCACAGTTACAAATCTTACACTCTATAATATACAAACCATCTACCTGCCCATCCCTCACTTCCCTGGTATCCTCCTATACCCCTACATGTACTCTCCACATCTCCAAACAACTACTCCCGGATATCTCCCAACCCAACAAAACTGTTGGTAAATGACTCTACAAATCCACCATAGCCCAAGCTTGGAACAAGCTCTCCTTTCACATAAGATTTATTCCTCATCCTAAACACTTCAAAAAGGAACTAAACCTTCACATTCTTAACACCAAAAGTTGTCCCTGTCAGGCCCCTACCTAATCTACTACTATATTATGTCTTTTTTTCACTCCTTCTGTACTGACTTCCATCTGCAAAACCTCCTAACTTTTTCCCTTTCAACCTTTGTTCCTACTCTGAGAATAAACCCTTAGGCTTTATTGCTCCACCACATGTACATATGTACATACTGTTTGCTCTTCTATTTAAGTCCTCTCTTCTCCATGTAATCTTTTTTTGCTCCCCTGGAAAACCCAATTGAATACATTGTCAATGCAAAAAATATATATCATATTTTCTTGTTATTGTACTATACTTCTTCTGTATATTTAGAACTTATGTAATATAATTTCTCTACATATGCTTATAACTCTGTAACTTGTCTGTATTGGACCTTTTCTCCTTAGATCTCCATTGAAAATGGGCTTCTAGCCCAATTGGACCAACCTGGTTAACAAATGTCAAATAAATAAATAAATATAAATAAACAAATAAATAAATAAATAAACAAACAAATAAATAAATAAATAAATAAGATCTATATAAGAATAGAAATTATTTGAAGATGAAGAAATCTGTCACTGCTCTTTGCCATAACTGTGTATATTGTAAAGATATTAATACAGAGCTTTATTTTGAACATACAATAAGTCATAAGTTGTTTACATATAAAGCTTCAGCAACATGTAATACTTCAAATGTTGTCTATTTTGCTAACTGCATTTGCTGTGAAAGTTTCTATACAGGGAAAACTAATATGAAACTAAAAGAAAGGATATGTGCTCACCTATCCGATATTCAGAGAGGCATTGAGACTAAAGCTTTGGCAAAGCATATTACCACCCAGGATCAAGAACACAAATTTAAGTTCAGGATGTTACAACATGTACCCCAGGATATACGTGGAGGAGATGTAGTGACTAGGACTGTGTATATGGAATACAAATGGATGAACTTTTTTAGGACTGATAAGTTACCAGGTTTAAATTCTAACAATAGTTTGAAACCAATACTAAAATTAAGCGTGATCTTTTATGATTTTTTACATCTTGTAAAATGCTACTTCTTATGCTGTGAGTTATGTATGGTCACATGTTCTAGTTCACATTTTTTTGTCATATGACTATTCCTTTTCAGTTTATTGGCTGGTGTCTTATAGATAAGAGTAACATGCACAGTCTATGGTATGCATTGAAGAAGAGTTTTCAACTCAAAGGTTCTGCCTTGTTATTTTGTGCTTGTCTGTTTTTATTAAACTTTGGATGTTGGACTTCTGTTTTTTTATTATTTAATTAGTTTGGTTCTGCCTTCAACTACTTGAGGAATTTGTTTCTGCTGCTTTTCAATGAAAACCTGACACTGGATCAAGCATTAATAGCAGCTGTGTTAAGAGAAATGCAACCAAAAGATATACTAGAATTTCAGCATAATGCATTTGAGTTGGTTAACAGAAAAACTCAAGAATAGTTTTGATCTAAAAGAATGCCACATAAGAATTAAAGCTGACACCAATAAAATGTAGAAAATATCACAAAGAGGTCCACAGTAAGAGAGTTTGAAGTGGAAATGTTTAAAAGGAGCTGAGCAACAAACGTAGGGTACAAGATGGAAAACATGGATCAAAGTGTTTGTATAAGGTGATGGAAACCATAAGCCAAGAAGGCTCAGACAAAAATGGACTCCCAACACACAGCCACTGAACCAAATGATGGAATGTTCTTAGGGCTATATAGTACAAGGTAAATTACTAGATACCTTGCATAGATTACTCAAGAAGTTTCCAGAATGAAATATAAGATGCAGTTGGATATATGCATGTTTTTTTTGTGATCTCCCACCAAGAACATAAACATTAGATTCATATGTTGTGCTGCATAAGCAAGATGTGGTATTAAAGACTTAACACTGGCATGGTGTTTCGCCAGCAGGCAAAATGGCAGCACCTGTGCATTGTAGGACAGAACAAAGACAGTATCTGTAGACTTGAGGTATAAATGGATAAGGAAAACTAAAGTGATCTAATATTTTATGAAGAAGTTGGATGCGGCAGACAACAGTAACATGCTTACAGCAGATGAAACATTGTCATAATTACTCCAAAGTACTAATCAAGTCTTACCAATGACACAGAAACCCTAAATAGTATAAAGTCAAATCCTGAACTGGATCTACATACTAAGCCACAATTCCATGACACTAACAAACTATCTTATTCTCATTTTGCTAGGGAAGAAGGTAAATTATGTATCTTGGATAGTGTTGAGGTCTAAAGTGTAATGCTGTAAGTGTGCTTTATCCTTGGTGCCATTAGTAAGGAATCAAAACAGGGCACATTTTCACCTAGGGAATTTCCTGGCCCCTACTAACCATTTGATAAGAGCTTTACAAAATCCCAGACAAGATGCAAATGTGTTTCACATCACTGATGGGGAAGACTAATTAGCAAAGATTTACCTGGAACAGTTACATGTAGAAATCAAAACAGAATAGTCTTTCAGAAAACTCCTAACAGTTAATGAATATCCGATTGTATTATAAGATAACAGCTTAATTTTTTGCAACTGCAGCTGTGCCTGACATTAGGCAACAGATAATGGAGCTATTACTCCAAAGTGTTCCTACTGCACAGTGCTCAGAACATGTGATCCTGATGACAGGTTAGAAAGATCTGTATACCCTCAAACTGACCAGCAGAGGCTGAAAGAATATGGACTGAGTAAACAGACACAAGTGGACTAGAGAGATTAAAAGAATATGTACTGAGAGTAACAGACACAAATACAAATCTTGCCAATATAAATCTTGGGTCTATATTATAATAGCGACAGTCCTTTTAAGCAAACGCGAAAACACCGACACGTATTGCACAAACCGCAATTATGTTGAACGTTCTAAACCATGAAATTCAAAAAGTCAAAGTGTCATGCTTGGCCCATTTGCGGTACAGCTCCCTAAGGTAAGTGTGCAATAGTTATGGACCTTAAGGTTAGGGTGTGGGTTAAGGTAAATGCATAGATAGGTAATGTATGTAAGGTTTAGTGTGTTAGAATTAGGGTTTTGTTAAATGTATGTGTGTGGATTGTTTTGTTTGGTATATCTCTGTAGGGTAAGTGTGTGATAGTTATGGACCTTAGGGTTAGGGTGCGGGTTAAGGTAAGTGCATAGATAGTAATGTATGTAAGGTTTAGTGTAGGGTTAGAGGTAGGGTTTTGGTGCTTTACTTTAGGGTTAGAATTAGGGTTTTGGTTAGTGTATGTATGTGGTTTATTTATTTTGTTTGGGTTGGCAGTATGTAGTGGGAGGTGGAGTTGACCGACTATGGGGATTCGACTTTTTGTATTTTGCGGTTTAGAACGTTCCGCATATTTGCGGTTTGCGCAATACGTGTCAGTGTTTTCATGTTCGCTTAAAGGGATTTTTGCTATTATAATATAGACCCATAAATCTTTTATACCACTTGCATGATATTGATAAGAATGACCAATATACAGCTCATGATAAGCTGGATAAGTTGAATGATGGCATTTGTGACAAACTGCCAAAGTCTAAAACACCAATATCTGCCTCAGTTTAAAACAATGAGAACCACAATAATTGAAAAAAATGCAAATCCGAAGAACAGACTTATAGAACGTCATCCTACAATTAAACCATAGAGACTACACAAGAAATGTAAATTAACATAATAGCCCATGATGTGGGGCAAAGCCTCCCACCCCCTACTTATATGTTCTATTACCACATTCTCACAACATCAGTACAATCACTAACTCCATGGATGGTGCTGCTCATGAACAACACATCTCATTTTCAACAGACAGCACTGTGTTTCAGAAGAGAAGTACTTCACTATACTGTTTCAATTGCATTATCTTTTTCCTAAAACATTCACTGAAAGGAGTTTCAGTTTCACAGTATGATCTATACAGGATGTTCTAATGGTCTATAGGCTTCAGAATATGTCATGGCCGACTGTATACTTATGAGTGATAAATTACAACTAAAAACTTCTCACTGGTACTACAACCATTAAGTAAATTGTTACAGAATGGGTGTTTGCACAAAAATGGCTGGAGGACTGCAAGAAAACCTATGGGTGTATGTACAAAAATGATTGGAGGACTGCAAGAAAACCTATGGGTGTGTGTACAAAAATGATTGGAGGACTGCAAGAAAACCTATGGGTGTGTGTACAAAAATGGCTGGAGGACTGCAAGAAACCCTTTTAGAAGAAGAAGGAGAAGAGAACATTCATATTTGACGATGGGATGTCTCACCTTGATTTGCCTTTTCCTATTAGGTTGCTTTACATTGCTTGAGTTTACAGGAAAATCCAATGTTTTCCTGTGAAGGCTACTGAGTAAATTTTAAATATAATTGTGTCCACAAAGACACAAAAGTCATTGGTAAGGTTTACAGAATATCAAGGTTAAGCAAATATTTTTATGGAAGGAAGTTTAGCTTATTACAGATATTCAGGCAATGCTATCAAATTAAACTCAATAAAAGAAGAACATAGGATGAATGCATATGCCAGTTGGAATGTCTGTTATGGCACCTAAGGGCATTTGTATGCTATCAAATATAAGAAAGCAGAACAGTATGGTAATGCTAAAAGATTCTCACAACTACCATATGAAACACTTAAAGAATGAGAATTCCTGCAACCTGAGAACTGACCATCTTCACTAGGGCACCATATGACTTCATTGATCACTTCCTAAGGTACACTCACACCTAAAAGAGACCGTCTAAGTTAATCTCTAAGGAGGTAGTGATATCTGAACAAAAGGACAGTGACTGTAAAATATGCTTTGCCTGAGCAGACTTGTAGCAATGCACCACAGTTCACATGATAAGAGTTTAATGCATTTATGTACCAAAATGGAGGTAAATGTTAAGTTTACCTATCACTCCATCACTGATCCATAAATGGACTGAGAGGCTGTGAATGGCATTCATTTGCTTGATTATCTTGTTTCTTACCAAGCCATGAGCTGACAAGCACATTTGATCAAACAGGCTCATTTGAGAAGTCTAGTAGTTTACATCAAAAAGTTTGCATCATCAGAGTTAATGATATTAGTTTAAGAGGTGTGAGGGGTGTAGCCTTCTACATGGTGGGCATGGGGCTTGCCTCACTCAATATTAGAAAAAAATTGCCAGTTCAAGCCTGTATGATAATTGGATTGCAGGTCACTGTAATATGAGTCAGTGAGATACACCACATGCTGTGAAATCATTCAAGAAAACCAAAAAATATCCCTGTCCCAATGGTAATTCCCTTAGTTCCTGGTAAATAACTTCATGTTTGCATATGCTGATGCTTTTACACAGCCACCTATAAAAAAACAACAATATTATTACAAAAAGAACTAAATGTTTTCTTGACTTAACTCAGTAAGAACAGATGCACATAGGTGAATGCACAGAAAGCAATTTCAGCATACCATAAGAGATTGTTGGAAAGTTTTACCACAGATTTGAAGATGTTGTGCAGAGGTTAAAACTTCTAAAGTGGCAACTGCATAAAAATGTTTCAAGAATTGGGCCTCACAGGTATGGACTGATATTCATAGTCAAGTTGTGTAGTACTAAGTGTGGGTTTGTTCAGAAAGCTTTGTGGCTATTCACAGATTTAGGTAATACTGAAGGGTAATGAGGGAAATGTCTTGGGAAAAGGGGGTACATAAATAAGTGTATAATGGCATGCAGATGAAGAATTGCAGACTAATTAGTGAATAATCTAATGCAGATGAAGGTAACTGAAAGCAAGTCATAATTCATACCCATCAAGGACATAGTCATACTGGCTGTTGTGTCTGAGTATAAAGGCAAAAGTAATAATGAAAGTTTATGAGTTCCATTTAACAAAGATATTCAGAGCAGCAAGGGTTGTCAAATAATTATATTTGGTTAATATTAAGCAGCCCAGGGCTTAACATTGTAGAAAACAGCACGAGTGAAAACTATACCAACATAGAATAATAGCACATCAACTGAAAGAGCAGCAGCTTCAGGATCCTTTTTCATGGCCCAAGACATTATGTGAGCATTGGCTGACTGGATTACAAACTGCAACTGGGGGAATGTAAGGACATCTCATATCTGTAGATGCTAAGGTATAAGTAGCATTCTAGCTACAGAGAACTTTCAGAGATAGACTAGAGAGACATTGGGAATATCACAGGCACCACCTGTATAATACTCAAGACATTGGGAATATCACAGGCACCACCCTGTATAATACTCAGGATACAGGGAATATCACAGGCACTGCCCTGTATAATACTCAAGATACTCTTTGATAAATTGCTGCTATGTGGATAAGCAAATCTGTTTCAGCAACATGGCAGGAGAGAGACATCCACCATTATGCATGACTTCTGTGACACCACCTTCTTCCTCAAACTGCTGGGCACCACAGATTGTTCAGATGTGGCAATAAAGACCTTATTAACATGAAGGGATTACATTCCATTAGGTGCAAAACAGAGTGTGACACACACAGTTTGATCACTCCTGTGTCTGCACAGTACTCTGGCAGTGTCCAGGATTCCCAGATATGGCAAACAACACACTTATATTACAGTTTTCTGCACAAGAACATTTCAGAGGACTATGTGGTAGGTAAGTGTGAGTGCATACATAAAACCAAGTATCTACGGTCTTGGACAGCATGCATACATATCTCACACCCTCCCTCTGTTGCTTAGACTTGTCTAGAGTGCACTGCAGTATGCCTCTGTCACAACATGAAAGTTTTCCACAGTAGACTGCATGCAATATGACATGATTACGAGGACTCAGAATGTCCAGCCTTTACACAGATGGATGTGCACACCAGCAACAGTTATCTCTTTTACAGCCTCCAGAGCAATATCTTTCAGAAGTGGTGACAGTGATGGCAAGAGCAGCAATCAGGACTCTATCATGTACACAGTGGCAGTGAGGTACCACACAGAGCAAAATGATGCATGCAATGCTGTGTATAGGCTATGCTCAGCAGTATATGTTTAAGATACACTGTGCATCAGACATCCCCAACTTAACACCACACAGGAGTGATGATGATGAGAGTCACAGCCTTCATCTTTTACACAGCTGGCAAAGGATGCATGGCTATCTACACAATCTTGAGATGGGTTGTTACTGATCAACATAGTGTAAGGATGTGGGCCATAGGGAAGGGAATCAATATCGTACATAAATTATGGACTGGGTGGGGAGGCACTATGTGGTTGGTTTTGAGACCACTGTGATGTCCAGAAGTAACAGGACTGTGGCCCTTGGAGCACAGATGTGGAATTTTACTTGCAGTGTGGGTTGATGCCTTGTAACCCAATAGAGTTTCTTTGTGTCATCTACCAAGTCAGTTTCCAGAAGATGGTAAAGTGCCCTTGATGCCTTGTTCTTTGTTATTACAACTCTTCTCTTAGCCTCTTTGTAAATATTCCTTCTTAACCTAGTCTGTCTTTTATATCTTTCACTCTTCCTGCACTCCTTCTTTCTTTTGATGATTTCCTGGACTTTCTGCATTCTACCACCAGCTTTCCTTATGTACCTTATTTCCATACCGGGCTTGGCTGCGTATCTGTTCTCTAGACCTCACACAAGATGTTTTGAGGCGCTGCCATTCTTTTTCAACTCCACCTATTTACTCTTCTTCTTGAGGTGCTAGAGCTTTGAGTAATTCTGTGAAATTCTTTGCTTTCTCTTCCAGGTCTTCAGCCACATCTATGTTGACCTTAGAGCCTTTTCTGACCACTACTTGCAGCTGATTGTGGCAACCAGTGGATTATGCTGTGGGTGACTGTTTCACTGAGGATGACTTTGCAATCATTGAATCTACCACATTGCCCTTTCCTTACTAGGAGAAAGTCTACTTGAGTTTCATGTTGGCCACTCTTATACAAGTTCTTGTGACTGTCTCTCTATGTTGGCCACCATCAAGCTATTTGCCGGACAAAAGTCTAGAATAGTCTTTCCTTCTTTAATCTTGTTGCTCCATCCATGTGGACTCAGCAGTCCTCATATCCTGTTCTCTGTGTACTGATATGTAAATTCAGATCGCACATTATTGATACTAATTCATGCTGTCCTCCTTTATCTAGTAGGTCCTGCAACTGTTACCTGAATGCAACTGTTACCTGAATGCACTATTTTCCTCACTGCCACATCCCTGTTGTGGGGCATATGCTGATATTATGAATAGTGACCTATCCTCACACCAGGGTCTGATTGCCACAAGTCTGTCTTTAATTCTGATGACATCCCTCATTATTTTCTGAAGCACCTCTCCCCACAATTCCCATGCTGTTTTGAGTCTGTCCTTTTCCTGAGGCACAGACTCTGGATCCCAAGCCAAGTGTCTTCGCTACACTGCTCTTTCATCTTATCCCATGGATACAGAGGATGTCCAGCCTCCTCCTTACTATCATGTCATCCGCTTTCAAGCTGCATCCTGTCAGTGAACCCACATTAAGTGCAGCAATTCGTAGTTCATATTTGGCAGGTTAATTGGTTTTATATGTCCAGCTTTTGATCAACAGTGTTATCCCTGGTATTCCATGCTGGGTAACTGGACATCAGACAGCCAGTAGCCTATTGGCACAGGGCTGCTCAGCTTTATGGTGGACACACATTGTCCAGTAAGGGCATATATATCCTCCCACTATCAAGGGTTCCTGGCATAGTTTGGAGATAGCCAAGTTCCTCAACCCACTTATCACCGGCAAATACACATCCTGATTTTTGATGATATTAGTCAACATGACCAAATCACCCAGGAGGGAAACATATAACACGAATGTGCAGTGATCTGTTCTGTGAACACACAAAACATGAACAAACAGTGTGATGGTGACTACCCTCATCATGTGATATTTGTTGGTTCTCATGCAAATGGGTGGTAGACACATGCAGGCAGGCAAACAACATACATAAAGCTGTGCTGGAAGACTCTTGAGTCTAAATACCAGATATATGTATGCGACATATATGTAGTGGTCAATATTTGTTCTCTACAGTAAGTCTTTGCAGAGTTGCTATACAGAAAATGTGGTATGGTTACTAACATGGTTAGTCTTGCTGTGAGATGTATGGAGTCTGAACATTCCCAGAACCTGTGTCAGCCCTTCCAGCTATGATATCCATGCCTTCATTGACTCAATGGAGAGATGCTAAGAATGATTAATTACCCATTGTGGTGGGTGCCTCACCTTGCAGTTGCAGATCTGTCAGTCTGTATGCTGAATGCCTTTAATGAGGTTCAGCATATCATGTCATTGTCATCCTTTCAGCATTGCTGTATTGTGTAATATCATGGACCACTGTGTCCAACACTTGGTCTTAAAGTGACTGGTTAACATCTCTCACCCCAATAGGTGCCAGTTATGTATCCTGAGTGTCTTACCAGAATGTCATTCTCAGCATGGCTGATGTTGTCTAACCTGTGCCTTCTGCTCCTCCAGATGACATGTGAACACTAGACAGACCATAATTGTAGGCCTGTGATGTCTGAGTACAGTGGGCTAGCAATGACACCCATCACTTTGGTTTGTTAGAGCATGATATGGTAGGGTTGCATGAGGCAGGAAACACAGTGAAGCCCACAGATATACCATAGGCAATGGGTTACCACATGATAACCAAGATGAGCAGTGAAAGGGATGGAAATGTGTATGCATACAGCTGGGGTAGGTAACATGCATGGGGGCTTCACAGACTAGATGGGTGCTGACTCATGGTGGTACACAACAATAATCTTGATCAGTAACAAAACTAGAGAGCCAAGAACTACCCATCCATGTTCAAATGGCTTTGGCATCAAAGCGACTTCCAATCTCTTCTTTGTTTTTTTTTTTTTGTATTTCTGCCATTTTATAATTAATTCAAGCACTATTCTTTTCTGATGTACATTGCGTATCTTATATTACTTGCATTCCCATACTTTTCTGCTTTTATTTGTTATTTTTACTATTTGTATGATTGGAATATGAAACAATTAAATTCCTTATGTTAAATACATTCTGATTCTTTATCTTAGGTTGCATATGACCAGAGTTCCCAGGACAGGTATCTGTTCAAAATGCCAAGACTGCAACTGTGATCCTTAAAACTTTGTAACTAAAAGTGTAAATGAAGGGGATGTATATACTAAATCTCAGACAACAATATCTCAGAGTATTCTGCTCTGAGGTACAGTGATCTCTGAGTTAGCATATACAAGTAGTGGGGTGAAGGGTTGCAGGACTTATACTGAAGGTTGCAGGAAATGAAATCCTCCTTCAAAAATCATTTGAAATCTGTATCACTGAGTTACAACATTTTATTTTTTTTCTTTTGAAATTGCTATTTAGTTTTTGAGACTCACATTAATGCATCTCACACTTCTGATAGGCAGCCTTTGAGGTATTTCACCTACCTAGTTTACAAACAAATAAATAAACAAACCAATAAATAAAATAAAATAAATAAGGTAGACTTCAGTATGTAGATTGCTAATATTCTTCTGATAATGAATGATGAACTGTGGAAATTATGTAATACATAGAAGTCAAAGATGCATCCATTGCACCTTATAACTATTGTTTCCTTTCTAAAACTGGTAGAATTTCCTGTATGTATCCAAAAATCTTCTGTTATCAAAAAATCATGTATTCTTTATACTTTTGTATCTTCTAGTTACTCTTATTAGAAGATACAATCCAATGTTATTGCCTTTTTTTCTTTTTGTTTTCCATTTTTGTTTCTTTTCCTCTTTATTGAATTAAACTCAAGTGTTCATATTCCATACAAATTGTGATATGATATTAAGTCTCTTTTATGAATGTTTTGGATTATAATGTATGTTTGTCTGGCTTTGCCCCAAAGTATGGCTGAAAAGGGTCTTCAAACCAGTCAACTAACAACAATAATAAATAAAAGTAAGCAGAAGAAGAAGAAGAAGAAATGGCCTACAATTAGGTAGCAGGAAAAACACCCACCATTTAAGAAATGTGGATACTGAACCCATGAGAGTATGGGTTTTTTGAGAGAATGGCATGCCAGCCAAATTTAGCAGAGGTTTTGGAGTGAGCAATAAGGGTAATAAAGTAGAAAGAAGATGTGGATATGACATATTTAATTTACATATGTATTGTTTGCTTGCTAATTATAGAATTTAATTGATCAAAAATTGAAAATTGTCAACCACAACCTGGATTACAGGCAAACAAATACAGCAATACAATGCACGCTAAAGGAAAAAGTGATACAACAATGTAAAATTACATGATAAATTATATGTAGACTTTATTAAGGTATTTCACACTGTAATGTGTAAAAGGTTAGTAAACAAATCATCCAGACTTGTATTATATGGTAAGGCAATAAGTGGATAAATATTACCTAGACAGAAAGAGGCAGGATAACAGTAAATGCAGTGGCTATATTGGGCTATCATAGGTTTCTTGTACTATGACTTGTAGTTTTTGTGTCTCTTTAAGTGAAAACCCAGAAGGTCTGGAAGGAAAAGTATGATTTTTTTGTGGATGACAAACACAGCACATTTTATCATCTATCAGGGCAGCAGTCTGAAATACTATCTGTATTAATATTATGGGTCTCTCAACCCCATGGGTCAAAGCTCAGGGATAGCTGTATAACAGGGGTCTATATCACATCGTTGAAAACCCAAATCATTAAATCACTATTCAGTGAACACACTTTGCTGAAACCTCAATCCATCAAACAGTGTTTACTTGAGATTTTTCACAGGGAAAAACAACATTTGGCCAACCTTGCAACTGTCACAAAATTCTAAAAATTTAAAACCCACCAAAGTGCGGGGCTGTGCCTTCCACATTCTCCAAAGTGGAGGGTTGTATCCGCCACACCCCCTAACTAAATATACCAACTCTGAGATTGCACTACAGTGGGGAAAAGGGCAAATTCCCAATGATGACCAAGTGTCATTTTTTCCCTTAAAAACTTTGATTAAACAGCTGTTTGATGGAGTGAGGTTTCGACAAAGTGTGCTTGTTGAATAGTGGTTTGATGATTTGGGCTTTTGACGATGTGATATAGACCCGTGTAACAGACCACAAATATTGATGTGCTTAATTTCACTTTAAAAAGGTGTTTACCTCCTTTAAGAGACTGCTATTTGGAGCTGGAGCAGTCCTAGAAAGGTTGCAGCCAGCAGAGCTTTCTGGAAGCTATTTTAAGGTACAAACGTTTTAAAAAGAAAGTATCAGAGATAGATGAGTTTATTGAGTGTAAAACCAAAGTTATGGGCTTTTTGAACTCTTTATGAAATGTAAAAAATGACTTTTGTCTTAAGGAGGGAGTTGTTACTGTCTTTGCAACAAGATGGTCTGCATTGGAAATTTCCACATGCACTTCATGTGGAGGCATCAGAAGAATCTGGACTTTTCCACAACTGACAAGAAACACTTTCAGGAGTTTTTCCTGACTTCAGTATACTATTATGAAACTTATGAACTTGCTATAAAGGACTATATATGTACCAAATCAAATAATAATAGAATGTTGTTATCAATTACAGTTTGTGTACTGAAAACTATAAACTGAAAGGTACTAAAAACATATGATGTTTTATTTTCATGTCTGATATACAAAAATTAAGTAATATGGGTACGGAACAGTTAAAGGCATGTGTTATTGTAGTATTTAAATGTACTTGCAGAAGTGAAGCAATTAATTTCAATCAAGTAGAAGTGTCTTCTGGTTTACTTACTACACTTGCATGTCAAAGGGAAGCACTTTGAGTTGTTCCTTGTCTGACAAGACTGCTTTTTTTGGCTGAGCTGAGACTGAATAAAACGTCACTGTACTCTTTGTGGACTTACTGCTTTAAATGCAGTGAATGGACGTTAAAAGTTAAAGGTAATTAATAGCACCTTTATCTCAATGTGTTGCTGGACCATATCTCTTTGGTGAAAATATGGGCTACCAGTGAGGTACATGGAGTAACACCCATTACACATCTACTGACAATAGTTCTTAATTTGCTTATGAATGCATTCTGATTTATTTAGCAGTCATTTTAATATAATCATGACCCACACTGGATTTCTGATAACTATTCTAACTGCAATGATCTGATTTACAGAGTACAGGACAGAAAATAGGGTAACTACAACTGGCGCATGCAGAAAACAGGGTAACTACAACTGGCGCATGCAGAAAATAGGGTAACTACAACTGGCAAGCACAGAAAACAAGGTAACTATGACTGGCATACTTCCAAATCAAGCCTCTGTGCATTAGATGTATGAGCAGGTTCCTTGACTAGCTGAATCAAGTTGCTTCCATTCATTCACTATTATCTGCTAGTGCATTGTACTAGCAACATTTATGAATGAATAGTTAAATATCTGCCATTTTGTAACAAGACATAGCAATAGACATGGAGTATAAAGTATAGAAGATTACATTGTTTTCAAATTCCTTAATAGAAAACAACCTACAATGCTTCACATTTGAAAGATTGTGACAGAAATAATTGCAAAACATTTGTTTGATTACAACTCATCAGAGCACAACTCACCTAAATTGCCATAGCAGTGCTTGGAAGCATAAGGTTTGCAGGAGCAAACAAATTTTTTTCTCTGAATTATCTTTGCTCAAATAAAATGTTGCAATTGTCATACAGTCTTAGGAAAAGTAGGAAATCCCAAGTATAACAAACAGAGGTTTCCTAAAAGCAGCATTGCCACATGGTCTAACCTTGAGAAAAGTGGCAAATTCCCAATATAAGACACAAAGGTCTCTTACAAATAGTGATGCCACATGGCCTAACCTTTGGAAAAAGGAAATCCTCAGTATAAAACACAGAAGTCTCTTAATAACAGCAATGCCATACAGCTTAAATTATAACAAGAATTATGAGTAACAGTAACTTCAAGTAAGAGTGGCTGGGCAGTTGGAACCCAATTAAATGGCCATCATTTAGTAGCAAGGAAGTGCCTATAACAGACTGCAAACACAATGGAATTGTTATTTCAGATTTTGACAAGCAAAACTTGATGTTATATACTTGGGACAATTATGGGATACCTTTGTAGCCTGTTATTGCTTCTGTTGTCTGGAATGTGCAGTAAGAAACACAAACACACACACGCACACACACACGCACACACACAACTACACACTTTTCCCAGTTTATCCCATGTAATTACAATTTAGTGTTATCAAACAGCCAAAATGGGTTTGGAGGTGGGTGGAAAGTTGACACATATCTGAAGATAACAAGCAGACTCAACATAGTCAATGAGCAGAAGTCAGGAATGAACCCTGGACCCTGAAGCTGTGTGACATAGTTCCTTACAAGAAGCCTCCATCCTACCCATCTGTGCTTTCTTTTTATTCTCACACAAAGACAAAGGGAAAAGAATCATGCATTGCAATCAGCTTTACTATATAAAATTAAAATGACAATCATACATGCCTATAACACATCTGGATACTGGGCATTGGCAACTATCAAGGCACATCTAAATGGTGCATATTTAGACTGTATGCAGAATACAAGTATAGCTCAGTTCAAGATATTTGTCCAGCAGCCACTTGGGTGCCTACTACTTCCAAGGCAGTGTACTGCTTTTGTAATAATTAGAAAGATAAAATAACCCATGCTTCAGCAAAAGAGCTGTATTATCAGGCATGCTAACATTTTACTACACAATTTCTTATTATCTACATGTCAGTAACATCCAGAGAAGATGTAGGGTTACACAACAGTGTAAAGATCTCATCTAGATATCTGACTGAATGTGCCTCATCCTGCAGATTCTGATAGCCTTCCTACACTACTAATACAGCTCTGCAAGTCATGACACATAGGGACTTGTGTAAGAGTCACAAACATATACTACCACAGTACGTTAATGCATATTTTAATGTAATTAATGAATAATCTTATTTCCTTTGCATGCTCTTGGGCATGTCTGATGGTATTGGAATCAACAGCGACCCACAATCAGTGTCCCATTCTCTAGTCCCTTAAGTTGCACTTGTCCTCTTTAGATAATTCAGTCTATCTAGTGAATATTTTGACTTTGTGGCACACTAGTTTTGGGGTTTTATTGTTGGAGAAGGTAATGACATTTAATAAAGTTAAGAGTTTTTAGGTTGTTTTACGAGCTGACGTGACAGGGAAGTTAAGACTGACTTAGTTGCACATGCCTTGAAACAAACCCCTCTGTATGATTTTCACACAGTCTTGGGGGCTAGTCACAGTTATCTGCTACATAGCAGCTCCATTGTGGATTATATCATGATGTGCTTATCCATGGAAGTCCAACAGTCCATCAAAATCTTAAACCTTCCTTCACCAGATAGTTTAGCAATGTCCCCACTACTAATCGGTATTGAGTGATCACAACCTAGTTAGAGTATGCCTTGCATCTTTTTCAATAGGCCAGTGCATAACAGACTGACAATTCACTCAGACAGCAAAACTTGAAATTCTATACTAGGTCAGTGTTACGCTGAAAAGTGACTGTTCTCAGAACATCATACACGTACATAGCCACACACTCACACACACACACACACACACACACACACACACACACACACACACACACACACACACACACACACACACACACACATATGTATCTATATGTATCTCTGTATCTCTCTCTCTCTCTCTCTCTATATATATATATATATATATATATATATATATATATATGTGTGTGTGTATATGAGTCCGCTTCTAAATCTTGAAAGCTCATAATCTTGAAATTCAAAATAATGAATCCAAAACCCTGAAAGTTCAAAATACTGAAAACTCAAAATACTGAATTTCATAATATTGAAAAAACAGAGTACACCAACACTTACAATATTCCAGCACAATGACATAACAAAACATATTACTCTTCTCCAACTATAAGCAGGGGGCAAGCCTACCTGCACAGCCCAATACACCCCCTGCTACTTAAATATATCAACTCCGAGATCACACTCCACAGAAGAAAATGGCAAACATACCATTACGTGCTTCATGACTGCCTGTTGTAACCTTAGTCATGTTCCCTTTTAATTTGCTATACAACAACATAACTCATCTTAGTGTAGTAATGTGTGATCTCGGAGTTGATATATTTAAGTAGCAGGAGGTGTGGGGGGCCCACATGGGGGGGTGCAGGAGACTTGCCCCGCTGTTAATAGTTGGAGTAAACTAATATGCGTTGTCTTTTATTTGTTTCTTTATGTACATCTGCTGGAGTATATCTTTCAAGATTTTGGCTTCAGTATTTTGAGTATATATATATATATATATATATATATATATATATATATATAGTGAGAGAGAGGGTAATTGTCTGATTGAGATCTAACTTTGTAATGCAGTTCATCTAGAAAAAAAATATAAAGTTTAGTGAAACCTTGCCTGAAGGGATAGAGATTCAGGACATTTGCCTTATATGTATTTGACCAGGGCAAATGGAATCAAGATGTCTGTTGCAGAAAAGGCTGTGGCAAAAAGGATGAAAGGTAATTATCAAGGAATCACCTGTAACAGGTGAATAAATGTTAGATTCCAAATTAAAACAATATTGTTTAATATTCCATTCCAAAATTTTGAGGCACCATATTCAGTAGCAAATGAGAAAATATAAAAGTCAACGTCTTATATAATCCTACAATATTGTGGCATTCTGACATTGTGAATTTGTCAAATGGTCCAAATTTTTCTTTTCTACTCTAGCTTTGCTCCGTTTTGGTCGTAGACAGGTTCAAAGTTATGGCTCATAGAGTCCTGCTAATGTACAAAAGCAAGTAAATGTATGAATCTCTGAATGGTATGAAATAAATTATGAAAAACAGTCATTTAGTTCCTTCTTGACCCATGTTTCAGCACAACAAATAAAGCTGAAATGGATGCTATTCAATTCATGATGCACTGTGAAGCAGCAGTTAGAAATTATATTGATAACCGGGGTCAGAATTTTAAAAGCAGCTTACGAGTACTTTGTTTTGAAAAAGATGAACACAAGGTCATATGGTCAGTGATTTTTTTTTTAATTCAGCATTTTTGCTCCATTTTAATATGCAGTTTTGTGAAAAAGGTCTTTACAGGAAAATTAATATTTTGTAGTTAAGTAGAAAGTTGCAAAAGTTAAATCTTAAGCAAGCTAACTAGAAATCAAAATATTCTTGTTTTGAAGGGAAGTTATGTCATTCTTCTTCCCTTGATCTGTGAGTGTGTGTGTGTGTGTGTGTGTGTGTGTGTGTGTGTGTGTGTGTGTGTGTGTGTGTGTGTAGGGTGCCCACCGCAACCCTGCAATATAAGCATTCTAACACTGAGGTCATATTATCTTGGAGATTATGGGAATGATTGGTTTTCAAACAAAACCAGACACACCTTTTACTCAAAGATAGTGTGACCTCAGAGTCAGAATATTTAGTTAAAGGGGGTATGGAATATACAGCCATCCACATCAGATTATTTAGGCTGACACAGCTTAATTTAGAATGCCTTTGTTTTTATTTATTTTTATTTTATTTTACATCTGTTGACCGGGAGTGTCTGGCTGAGCTATTGCCCTTTTTCAGTGGAGGCCCGGGGAGAAAACCTCCATAGATATACAATGCAATAAAAACAGCAATACAGATGCATTTCAATAAAAATAGCAACAGAGAATTTTGGTAGTTAAAATGCGTAAGCTACATACATGTATATTGTTGACAGATAAAACAGTCAGAACAGAACTGAAAATCTGAAGAAGCGTGCCTCTTGGATGCACGCGAAAGCACTCATTTCCTTTTAAAATAAAGAATTGGACTTCATTGACAGATAAAACAGTACTATAAACTAAAATGAGAATGTTAAAAAAGTAGAATAAGTTGTATGTTTTGGTTTAAAAAGAGAGTTGAGTAAATATAAGGTTTTGTATGCAGAGTAGCAGAAACTTAAAAGGTTACATAAGAATTTCAGGGAACAGAGGATAGAAAAAGCTTTGGAGGTTGCATATGAAGCACAGGATAAAGTAGTTAATGATAAGTTTTAGTAAGTTAGTTTGACTGTATTATAAAAGGTAGGTAATAATCAGGGAGGGTGGGTACAATAGCAGGACCAGTGTTTTTTTTTAAAGTGGTCTTTAGTTGCTAGCTTAAATTGTTTGGGGTGAGTCAAGGACCTTATTTCTAGTGGGAGTTTGTTCCATGCAATAAAGGGATGGTAGCTATATAAGTTGCACCCTGTGCTGGATTTGGGTTTATGGATTTTTAGTAGGTCTTGGGTTGAACTTTGGAGAAATCTGGTAAGGGAGTAATGAGAGATGAGAGAAGATATACTTGGGCAGAAATCAGGCTATAGCATGGAGTGTATGATTTGGAGTTGAGATTGTAGGAACAGGTGAGGTAGTTCAGGCCAGTTCAGGTATTTTAGAGAGAGACAGTGGTGAGATTTATATGTTTGTTGAGCTGCAAATCTAGCTATTTTGTGGTAGGTTGATTCTAATTTGGTAAGTAGGGAGGAGTTCAGAATTGTGAGTATTTGGGAACAATAGGTTAAGCATGGTAGAAGGTATGCATGGGTAAGAGAAATCCTAGCTTCAATAATTAGGAATTTGTTGTTCCTGTACAGTAGTCCTAACTTTTGGTGGGATTTTTTTGATACAATTGTTAATGTGAAGATCAAATTTTAGTTGGTCGTCAATGGTAATGCCAAGGAGTTTTGTGCTAGTTTCGACTTCTATAGCAGTATTGTTTAGGGACCTTATAGAGAAGAAAAGTTTAATGTGGTTTGCAGATTTAGTTAGAAAGAGTAGTTTGTTACCCATTAAATAAAGTACTGGTATCAGTTGATATCTGATAATAAAGTTAAAAATCTAGATTTCTTAAAACAAGAATTTGATCTAAGAGAAACTTGCTGGTTAGAGGTTCAGACCTTTAGACAACATCTCATTAATAAAATAGATTTAATGTCTATAACTGTTAAAGAATCTATTCCAACACTGATTGATTACTTGATATTAAATTTACAACATAAAGTTTCTGATAAAAGGTAACTTTCATACATACATAAAGTTATCAGACAAGAAACTTTTACAGTGTAGATTCATACTGGAATTATTTCACTTCTATTAAAAACAATATATTATAGAACTACATCTTCCATTAATCTTTTTATACACCTTTGATGATGAATAAAATAAATAATAAAGATAATCTATGTAAGAGATGTAATGTAGAAATTAATGCTGACTGGGCTCATATGTTTTATGACTGTATAAAATTGAAAGAATAATATAATTTCATTATTTCTAAATCTCTTATATTATTCAACACAAACATCTTATTTTATTGTATGGGATAATTTACAAAATTTGTTAAAAATTTTTTAATTTTAATAGCATGGTATTTTAGTTTAATTAATTGATCTGATTGTAGTGGATGTCTTTGTAAATACTTTAGTTGTTTTGTTGAATATTATAATAATACCTATTTTAATTACTTGTATAAAATTGTTATGATATTTCTCTTATATGTTAAAAAAAAGAAAGAGTAGTAATTTTGTTTTCTTAGGGTTGAGGATGGGCTGATTATTAGTGAGCCATGTCTCTACTGAGTTGAAAGATGTATGGGTATTTGTTTAGAGTTCTAAGGGGAAATTAGCAATAATTATGACAGTAGAGTCATCTGAGTATTGGACAATGTTAGCTTGAGGACAAGAAGAGTGGAGTGAGTTGGTAAAGATATTAAAGAGTAGAGGTTTAAGAATGGAATAAGGAACACCAGTTCTTACCTTGAGAGGAGTAGATAGTGCTGAGTCCCATCGTACTGACTGCAGCCTATCAAAGAGATAGGTAGACAACCATGCAACTGTATCAGGGGAGAAATTTAGGTCTACAAATTTACTAAGTAGCAGAGTGATGTGTGTGACAGTGTCAAAAGCCTTAGAAAAGTCAAGGAATAGACAGGATATGAGTTTGTGATCATCTTTAGCCGGGGCTAAGGTGTTGAGAAATGATAGTAGTGCTGTGCTTGTACTATGCTTGGGACGGAAACCATGCTGTGTTGGAGTGAGAAGTTTTTCTTGTAAGAGATAATGCATAACTTGTTTGTGTGTACATTTCTCATGGATTTTGGGGAGAGGGGAGATGATAGCGATAGGTCTGAAATTAGATATTTCTATGGAGTTACCTCCTTTATGAATAGGAAGAGTGTAACACTGTTTCCAGATAGAAGGAACTTTAGACTCAGAGATGGAGTGATTGATTAGTATAGATACAGGCATAGCAAGGGCGTGCACAGCAATTCAGAGAAAGTAAGAAGGAATATTGTCTGCTGATACAGAGCATGGTTTGAGCTTTGAGAGTAGAGTTCTGATATAGTCAGTGGAGACAGGTTTGAGAGAGCAGGAGTTTACTGAGGTAGTGGTTGAGGGGTATATAAGGAGGTAGAAGTGTTGTTTAAGAGGTTGGGGTTAAATAATTTGGAAATAGATTAGATAAAGTAGGTGTTGAAGGTATCGGCAGTTTCTTCAGGTGACTTGTCAGGACATGTTGGTGAAGTTAGGTTACCTGGGCGTAGTATTTGATTTATAACATTCCATAATTTTTTTGGATCAGATTTTATTTTGGGGGGATTATAATAAAAGTATTTTTTGTCTTTATAAGTTTTTTGGTCTGCTTTCTAAGTTCTTTATACTTTAGGAGGTCAGCTGGAAGTTTGGTTTGTACCCATGTTTTCAATGCCCTCTGGATTTCATAAGGGTACGGGTGGTTTTAGATAGTCAGGGTGAAATGTTTGCCTTTAATCAAACTTTTCTCAGTACTATTTATTATTTATTTATTTTCTGAGTGTTCTATTTTGTTATTTTGATTGTGTTATAACCTTAGAAATAAAAGTGCTTTGTACATCAGTTATTACTAATTACTAACTGCTGTAACCTGTTGGGTAAAGAATGCTTGTGTATATAAGTCTAAAAGAAAAAATATTTGCTTTTAACATGTTTCTTTTTCTTAGAGTTGTAAACATTTAAAGTTTTTAAATGACATGCCCCTACATAACTTATTATGGTTTACAAGACTGCAGCTTTTCTGCACTACCAGTTACCAAGTGTGCAGTTTATCACTGTTTCGTACATTTCTGATTTTAAAAATAGTCATGTTTCTGCAGCAAGAATCCTAAATAAATTCACTTGGCATGTATGCTCACTTACTCTGGTTTCAGCTATTCAGCATTTTTAATTATCGCTAATAGTTTTCTGATATTTACATTTCATATTTCTGCATTTCAGAAAAATTAAACTAGTCCCTTTCCTGTCATGAATCCTTTATCAGTCTTTGTCATGAGTAAAGGTTATGCAAATGTACATATCTAGCTTAAAAAGTAATTTAGCCCAGCAAATGGATTTTTTTTTTGTGAACAAAAAAAATTATTTTCCATATGAAATGTAGGCTTTCAAGTACAGTTATTTTCCTTAATAGGTCTTGGGATTTCCAGCATTTTAGGCCTAGGAGTAAAGTGTATTCCTTTTTGTGAGTCTAATAATGAACAAAGGGCACAAAACTATTTTCAATATATTTGGAATACATTTGGAAGGAGATTCCAGATAATGACTATGAATTTTATTTGGGATGAAAAAGAATAATCCCAAAGTAATACTTGTGTGATACTACTAGCAAAATATGAGGTTGCTGTTACCAAATTAATGTTAGGCTGATAAAGCTGATAATTTTAAATGTATTCATTTTTATGTATTTATTTGCATTTCATTTGCTGACCTGTCCAGCTGGGTTACAGCCCATTTTCACTGATGGCTTGGAGGTGAAAAGATCCAATACATGATGGATAAAAATGTGAGCAGTGTGATATCAATAAGGTAAGAACATTACACATATTTCACAGATAAGTTTAAAACAATACAAAACATCAGTATCTTAGGTGTGTTCACCAGAAAATTTTAGCTAGCCATTTTGTTGTTTATGATCAACATTTAAGGCTATAGAGATACACAGTATGCATATAAAAACAATAAATATAATAACAGACTAGCAGCCTATTTTCAATATTTGTAATTGTGCATATGTGGAAGGCAAAGCTGAAATATTGATATGTTTGCTAATCCTGGGTTACTGCTCCTTATGTCTGAATATACACTAAATCAAAATGTAGGACTATATGAAACCTAAAACGTAGGAAGTATTTCTGACTGTAGAATGGGTTCTACTATGAAATAATAACTTTCTAGAAGCAGGCAAGCCAAAAGGATGAAAAAAATGCCCAAAACTCTGAAGGGTGAAAAAAATTAATTTTAAATGTTTTTGAAGCCCCCCCCCCCAATGTGGAGGCAAGCCCATAACACCCCCTGATCTTACCAACTCAGTGGTTACACCATCTCAAAGAATGGACAAATCTTCCTAAATTAGTGAATCATTGCTGGTATAGATTTCCTGTGAGGAATGGCTTTTGGCATTATGCCGTTCATCTTTTTTTTTTTTTTTTTGTTTTTAGTGTTATTGACATTTGAGCATTTTCACCTTGAGCATGTGTAGGAGAGCCATAGAAATAAGATGACTGTAAATTGCCAGTGTTGTGCTTTTATGGCATGAGTGACTGTAACTTAAAATTTTGAAATTATTGTTTGCTGACTGGTCAAATAATTATTTATTTATGAAGATCTTTATTAAAAATAACTCTCGGGATGAATACATTGTAAAGTGTTCAAAATCCAGTAACACTGCCATGATATTTACAGATACTAAAAATAATCTGCATCACATCTGGTATCATACGTCACTGTATAGTGCAAAATAAAATCATCATCCATTAACAATAAAAGTTAAAAAACAATAATTAAAACAAGGCCATCGGACTTAATCACATAGACAACATATTTGAATATGCAATATTATCAAAGCTCTTTATTAAAGTTAGTCTTTAAACAGAAATTATATCAAGATTGTACTCTTTGTGATTCATGGTGGTGCTGCGGTAGCATTGTCGCCTCACAGTTAGACGTTGCCCGTTCGATTCTCAGTTAGAATGTCTTCTGTGTGGTGACATGCGTGAATGGGCGTTCCTTTGTTGAAGGTTGTGTGTTAGGCCCGGCAAGCCAACACGTAAAAATCTACTGGCAATCATTAGCGGACCGGAGTTCCGCTGTGGCGACCCCTAACCGGGAAAAGCCGAAAGACACAACAACAACAACTCTTTGTGATTCCTGACCCAATGAAGACTTATATTCCAGAGTACAGAAATCATTAACAAGAGACATAAATGAAGATACTAAGGGTGTTTTTTTATATTTCCATCATGTTGTAATATGTATATTTTATTAACAATAACACTCTATACAGTAAGATTTTCTCTATAACACTGTACTTATTGTCACTACCAGTCCCAAGAAAGTATAATTACAGTGTGACAGCTATTGAAGAATCCCAGAGCTTTTGCATCAGCATTTGCATCTCCCTCTTAATACTGCTAAGCCTTAGACATGGATAGAAAATATGATTCCAGTCCCCAGTGTCTGTCCCACACCTTCAACACATTGGAGATAGTCCTGGAAAAATCCATGTAAACCTTATTCATGACTAGAAAAATTTAAACAGGCATTTCCAGCCAAAGAGCCTAAACTTAAAGGAGTTAGTAACATATTTGACCACCAGCCATACTATAGACTATTTCTCCAGAGATATTTGACATAGCAAATATGTTTAACAGCTGATCCTGTATTTATTTGACCTACCTAACATTTTTGTCCTAGGAACTGAATAACCATTCACTATCAACCTTCTGTCCATAGTCTGCATAGGTTCATAGGTAATTACTAGGCTAACATGCACCTGGTCTCCCAAATCCATGCAATTAGTTTTTGGTTACTTATCATCCAGTTTTAGCCTTAAGGACTGTGCCTTCAAAATCCTATACCAAAAGGTATCCAAAACAGACTGTCCAAATATAATCTGAAATTCACAACTTGAAATAAACTGCCATCTTTAAATAAATACCCCAGAAGCATAACCTAGCCCCATACAGAAACTATGTTTCCATTTAACACTTATAGTTTTTCAGAAAAGGGGTTAAGAGATCAGTGCCAACTGAACCCCCTAATCCCTTGCTCCCCCATTTCAGTGCCTCTCTTACTAATGTAACCTAAGCATCAATTATTGTAGAAGGAGTATAGAAGGATCACCAACCACCTATGATGACTTTCTGAGAGGAAGCAATTTGACCCTACTATCTTGTGCAGGAACATTTTTTTCCAAATTGTTGAATACTCATTATTGCTGAGTTTATGCTCTGTTGCCTCTGTACAGTGGTCATTGCTGAGCAAATCTACACCCCCTTATCTAAGGAAAATGACATCAGCTCCCAGAAAACTCTTGTGTTTTGATCACCCAGATAAAGGAGGAAGGCAGGCTCCTTAAAGATTTATGAAAGTCAAGAGGGTTGGCAGAGGAGAACACTCAAATGCTTATATCACCAGGGGCTTTATGAACCAATGAAGCACCTGTACCTGCTGATACATATTTAATATTAAAGGCTTCCATTGCTGGAGCAAGCCTTTAGCTCCAGAAATAATTGTTTTATATGTCAGCTCTATCAGAAATAAGAAATGGAAACAGTTGATCTGCTGTGGCGACCCCTGATGGGAGAAGCTGAAATAAGAAGAAGAAGTCAACTCTATTACATCTTACACTGATACTCTTAAATGAATCTCCAGATACCTTATTCCTGAACTATTCTTCAGAAAACGGGGATTATTTAATACTTATGGAGATGAAGAGAATTGCACTACATAAAGCTGAGATTTTCCTCATGTTTATATAGTAGTCAGCCACCTTGATAAACTTATTTAAAATATTTGTAACCACTAGCAACCTCTTCTCTGGTCTGGTAAAGTAGAGCAATATATTTTCTGCACTTAAGGACAGCATACAACTCTGACCTACTACAATAACTCCATCATAGTCTACAGTTTTCAGTACCTGATCCAGAGGGTTGTTTTTCCTTTCATAAACCCTGCTTCATCCATGTGAACCAAGTTCATAACCAAAACATTAAATCTTATCAATAGACTTGTAGTGAATAACGTATATCATGGTGTAAAACCAATATAGGTCTATCAGATTGTAGGAGTAAATAATATTTGCCCAGTTTCAGAATTACAGAAATTATTGACTCCATCCAGGATTTCAGGAATCTGAGTGTTTTAAAAATACTGTTAAAGAGTTTCAAAAACATGATGGCCAGTATCTCCCTTCCCTTTAATTAAATTCCAATGCGTAAACCAGCAGATCCCACTGTTTTCCCAATTTGTGTAGCTTGCAAGGCCCTTACTAACTCAGCAATTGTAATTTTGGCCTGCAATAAAGAAAGATGGGTCTCATCCAATTTAGCTAATATCAAGGTTTGTAGACATTTTTGTATATCAAGATCACTATCCGTAGCCTGGTATTCTATATACAGACCATTGTAATAACCACAGAAGTTCCTTAGGGTTTCCCCTTTTTAATTTGAACCCTCCCATCGATATTCTCGCACATTCCTTTCCCTTAGTATACTGCCTGTTAACCCCTAGTCTCAGGGTCAAGCTTTTCATGCTCCTTGGTGAAAACTTAAAACAGATTCAGCACTAACTAAGCTTGTTCTGCCTTGTAATCAAGTTGGGGGTTCAGTCCTCATTTAAGCCTTTCATACATATGCATATGCACTTTATGCCCTCCACTCTTCAAAATTTCCCAGTGCAAATGTTTATTGTGCATGGTTCAAAATTTTATGGAAAACCTATTTAACCTGATACTAGCATTTATCTTGAGAAACCTGACATAAACAATTCTTAAGCATATGCCATTCCTCTTGAATGTTCTTTGTGTTCTCCTCCAAACATGAGATCTGCATTATAAGAACACCTTTTAGCTTATCCATGTAACTAAGGCCCTTGCACAGCTGAAGATTAGCTTGACATTATTTATCATTCTGCCTTCTAAGCTGATTTTCACTGTAACAGGAGACTGATTCAATAGCACCCCAAGAAAGTATATAATATCTGCTAGCAGATGCATATGCTCCTGGAATTCACAAATCTATATAATTTTGCCAATGTATTGAATCCAGTTGACTGAAATGTATTATATTTAAAATCAGTGAAGAAAACCTTATGTACATTCCTGAAGTGCACCATCTTCAAAAAAGTACCTAAATGCCTGCTAATAGTATGAAATTGTAGTACATGGGGACTTTTACCTCTTGTGGAGGTAATTAAATTCCAGTCCCTTCCTAGGAGTGATAGCCCAGCCAGGTGAGATGTCCAGATTTGAAGTAACTATCTAAGGGAGAGAACATCAATCCCTGGAGAGACACAGAGATCAACAAGTGATATTCTTCTGTCTAACCAATTACCCTTACATATTACAAATCTCCCTAATGGATCTAATACCACCTTCAGGATCTCTAATTGGAAGCCTTTCCATGCCAATTAAATAACTCCCTAACATCTGCCCTTCTCGTAGAAAGAACATCCCAGAAATGTACAACCTCCCATTAAAATGCTTCTCATGTACAAAATGATATCAAGTAATTCCTTAGAAAAGAAAAAAAGACTGCATTTAATGGGCCATACTAGTCCATTTACATTCCATGTTAATATCCTCATGAAGTGCAAAGATATGACACTTTGATAAAATTAACTTATCAAAAAGATAGCTACATGCATATCCACATGACAACAGACAAACTTAAATAAGGGCAACAGAGGAGAAAAGAGAAAATAAACCAAAATTCATCAACCTGTATAGGTGCACTTAAACTGTAAACTATGCACAGCATCTGATGACTTCAGTAGAAGAGACCATTTGCGTCTCCTAAGGTTGGCTGATATAAATTGAAAAACAGGTTAATCACTGTAAACAAGTAAATGGGCTAAAACAACTCCCGATTCATTTTGTCAGATTCATAATTTAGTGAAATTTAAGTGCCCTCCCAACCTCCCAATAACAGATATAAGATTTTTGTCAATTGGCAGTCAAAGCACACTACCACAAATTTCCAGAATGTAAACTATATAATACAGCAGCATAATGAAGATGTAGCTCCATCAGCAGAAAAAAATATATGAATCAGTCTTATGGCCATCACATTAAACTGTTTCAGTCCAAATTAATAATTTCTTACTCAGAAGAAGTTCATCTTTTATGAGGTAACATGGAAGTCTGATATTCAACAGTATACAAAAAATGACCCCTTCCTAGGTGTGCCTGGAAGTCTGAGAAGATTATCCCTCATGTTAACTGCCTTAGTGAACATCAGGTAGGATGTGGGTCTCACCAAACTAGGCTAAATGGTACCTTTCTTAACTTGGCCTTTTCACAGTTCCATTCGTGGGCCAGCAGACTGAAAGGTGGATTCTCCCACTAGTTGTGATATCTTCTGTCTGCTTCCTCCACTGTTCTAAATGTGATATGCTTTGTATAGGAGAAAACTCTTAACTGTGCAGGATACACCCATCTGGTAAGCCATCCATGCTGCTTCACGCCTTCAGTCAGGAGTGAAATGTTGAACCCCTCCTCCTTATTTCAGTAGAAATGTCATGGTCACAAAAGATCTTGAAGTCAACAGTCTTTATAAGGTTACCTGTCTGCCACAGTGATGTCGGAATCCTCTCCTTAATATTAAATTATTCCATCTGTACTAAATTTGGTCTAGAAGATTTGGCTCTCAGGTGTTGAGGAATGAATATTGTGTGCTCGCTTTATCTTAATATGACTGACAGGCATATCTGTCCATCCAGCAAGTTTGCAGGACAGGACACCTGTACAATCTGATTCTTCTGTATTTGCCTTATTTTTGAAGCATCTACAAGCAGATTGGTCAAATAGGTATATTAAGGTCATACGTGTAGTGTTATTTTTTATGATGACAAGTAGTTAAAATTAGTTTTTTCATATGTTGCTTGGAAGGTGATTGTGTACCTCATAACTGTACCTCAGTCTCAACCCTTTCAACTATCACATTCACGCCAATGTTTGAACAAATGGCTATGAAGTAAGTGTTGGCAGGAAAAGGCAATAAAAAGCAATAAGAATTGAGAAAGCTAGAATATTACTTTCATCAAAATAAAAAAGGGTCTTTAACTCATTCATACCTATAGCACCTTTTTATATATTTCCTGTTGACACCCATAGCTCCTTATGGGGTCCAGACCTTTCTTGCATCAGGCTTCTTTAATGAAGTAGCTTACCACCTAATATCAGGTAGTAGTAGTAAGTGCAAAAGAGTTAATAACAAAATGATAGTAAGACTGATAATCTAGGATATGCTGCAGCAGAGAATCAATCACTATTCATCAGCTATTATTCATATTTTCATATCTGTGTTCATATTTTCCTAACTGAGAATCAGGCACATTATTGTCATTGTCTACTTATATCATACTACACCTGACATATATTGTTAATTATACAATTATTAATATGCTTTGCACACACAGAGTAATTTCTGGTTGTCATGTGAAAGCCTATGTGTAGTTAATGAAAGTGGTCTAACAATATATGTCTAGGTATGCAGTTTGAAAGATATGAGGATGTGTTTGTAAAACTTTAGCAAAAAATGTTGTTGTTGTTGTTGTGTCTTTCGGCTTTTCCCTGTTAGGGGGTCGCCACAGCGGAACTCCGGTCCGCTAATGATTGGCAGTAGATTTTTACATACCGAGTTGCCGGCTCTGACACACAACCTTCAATGAAGGTACGCCCATTCACGCATGTTTCCACACAGAAGACGCTCTAGCTGAGAATCGAACAGGACAACGTCTTATTGTGAGGCGACAACACTACCACAGCACCACTACCACAGTTAAAACTTTAGCAAAAAATATAATTTGTAATTCATGTGCATTATAATACATTATAGTATTTAAAGAATGAGTGTACATGTACTGACTATTATCAGTTGTACTGATAACATTACAATTTGTGAAGTTTTAATAGATTTTACTGTGCACAAAATATTTACATTTATCTGTGTCAAGCTTTTTAAGTTTAATTTTTAGAAAATGCTCTGGAGTGCAACTCTGTGTAGGCTGTTAGAGGTAAGACATTCCACACCACATAGGTGTTAATGAGTTAAAACTATGTGCTGGGTATATATATATATATATATATATATATATATATATATATATATATAGATAGGTATATAGATAGGTATACACACACACACACACACACACACACACACACACACACACACACACACATATAATATAATAATATGAAACCACTATGAAGCAATCTGATGGAAAAACTGAGTTGAAAAATAAACCCTGAACCAAATGGAAACTCAGTCAGGCACACTGGACCCAATAAAGGCAACTTCAATAAAATAGCAAATGCCAGACATGTCAATAAACGTACTGCAGCAGTCCACCAACAATAACAGTTCTTTAATGCCAAATGAGATTAAGCACTTTCATTCAACAGGTAACTTTATCAGAATACACCATTACTACAATCAAACATTTAAATACACCATAACCATATCTAATTGGTTGCTTTGTTCGAAAATACAAAAATTCATTTGCCCCTATCTAATTGATATCAGATGACTATATTAACTAACACACATTGAAAAACTAACACTGTGATGTTAATAATGAGCATTATTCCATCATTCCTGCATTAAAAAGAAGAGTCTTGAAATACTGAGTGCAATAAACTGTTACTGTATTCAAATTCTGCACAAAAGAATTTTTAGTATTTCTTTACAATATAAATATTTCTTAATATCATTTTTATTAGTGTTAGTAGCTTTTCACTGTGTATTAGTTAATATAGTCAGCTGATATCAATTAGGTTTCTTCCCACATTCCAAAGACATGAGGTAGATAGATGGTCACTGTTAATGTTACTCCAAAACCCCATGTTTAAAAATGGGAAAAGTGGGGGGGGGTGTATGGATAGAAGAATGGATGGAAATATAAAGGTTGAAAAAATAAAAGTGGGTTTTCAATAATAAAGATGACCGAGTGATAGTAGCTTGAACATAAAAACTTATTTTGTGTATTACATAGTTCCTCTTTATGAAAAGGAAAACATGAATGATTGTTGCAAAACATATCTAATGAGATTTACAGTACATAGGGTATGGAATTATAAGATCACAGTCCTAAAAGCCAAAATGTAGGTTGTATTTTTATTTCATTCATGAGCTGTCACAAAACAATAGCTTCAGCTCCTTTCAGACTCAGATTATCCCAGAAGAATGGGCTCCTCTGATTGGATAGATCTGTTTTGACTGAGTATAGCATAAATAAATTGTATACAAACAAATTAAGGCTGTGATTATGTTTATCATGTATAGATTCCTATTTTCACCACAACAGACATTTACACTGGCCTTGTCAAACCAGATTAATTATCATTTAAATATTATTATCTGACAGTGGCCAGACAGTTTCATATGTAGACTGTCCCTACCCACTTAAAAATGCTTATCTTTTTATTGAGAACACCTTTTCCATCATCTGTGATGAATAAAAACTTCTAGTGATATTTCACTGCATGCTGTCTTACTTCTACTATTCCTGTAGGCCACTGATTAATCATTGACTGGATTTGCTTAGACTTTACTTCCTCTACTTCACAGTTTCAAAATGTATGTTTTTCACATCTGATTCTCCTCGTAGGTTCATAATGTGTATACTAGGCTAATGAACACTGGGGCATTATAAGACTATCCAAGCATCCCAATTGCATCCTGCAAATGTATTTGCCTTACAGGTTATTTTAAAGGGTAAATGTAAGCTTGAGCAAGATTTACAAGTTGCCTCTGCCCATTAGAGACATAAGTGCTAGAGCAGGGTACATTTCTGATTTCCCATCCACTGGTCAAGGTTTCTCTTGAATAGGGTTAGGAAAGATCTCTGCTTCACATAGATGGGAAGCTTGCTCTAGAGAAAAGAATTCTCTGAGACACATACCTGTCCCTCCAGCATGTCCTATTTATGTCATAAGAAAATTTAAATCCCTAGATTTAGCAATTCTAATGTTATTCATTTTGTGGATATGCAAAAGGTCCATCTGAGTGTGATCCAAGGATGCCTTTTATGGCAGGGATAGATCACCTGTGAATAGTCTTTAGGAAATAAAATACAGAAATATGGATTTGAGGCAATCTGCATTGGACATGTTGCTTACTCCCGGTATTCTTTTTGTGAGGAACCTCTCTGGATGCTCCAGCTGTTGCATGTGGCTACTCAGGCACATATCGAAGAGGGAGTTGTACTCAATGATGTGCCTTATGAGGGCCTAATACAGTGGGATGATGACTTCCTTGGACCTAGATGTCATTTATTTTATTTAGTTCCACAGAGCCTGTTTTCAGCGGAGGCCCGGGGAGAAACGCTCCAGATGCTTGTCTTTGGAATGTCATGCCATTGCTTATAAGTCAAGCAACATAGAATGATTTACTTGTTACTTAGCCACATGTTAGTTGAAAGCCAGGTTGCTATCCACATACATACCCAAGTTCCAGACTTCTGGTTCTACTCTTAAGGTTGTGTTACCAGGGAGGTAATTTCATAGGATGGCTGACTTTCCAAAGGGTACTATAATGCATTTTTGGGCACTGAGTTTTAAGCTGTGGCTTTCATACCAGTCATTTTTGTGTATTAGTCCTTCCTGTAGTATGTTAATGTCTTTGAGTAATTCTTTGTGCTCTCCCAGTTTGCAATCATCTGAAAACTAGGTCAGACAGAGGTCCTTGGCATTGGCCTTGACATCTGAGAAGTAAATAGCAAAAAGTAGCAGACTCAGCACAGACCCATGAGGGACTCTGCTAGTGACCAGCCACTTTGTGGAGGTGGTTTTCCCTATCCTAACTTCTTGACTGCTATCTGTAACCCAGCTGGCTATCCACAACATAACATAGGGATTTATGCCTATATCAGTCATTTTTTTTTACAATGTCCAACTGAGGTACTGTATCAAATGCCTTAGCCAGGTCAGGATAGTCAGTATGCACTGTTTTGCCATCATCCATTGCCTTGCTGACCTTCTCAAAGAAGGCCACCAGGTTGAGTAGACATGTTCAGCCCTTGATGAAACTAAACTGGGTTGGATCCAGTGTTTGAAGGTCTTCTATGTCGTTATTAATCATTTGCATGAGAACTCTTTCCAATGGCTTTGCATATCAGACTAATCAGACTTATGGGTTTGTAGTTTCTGGGGTCAATTGATGGTACAACCTTGTAAAGGAGGATGGCCATTACAGTTCTCCATTTGCATGGCACAAAGGCTGTATATAGGCTACAGTTAAACAGTAACTCCAGCGTTCAGAACAGGTCATATTTCAGGCTATTCAGGAGGCATCCTGGGATATTATTCGGGTCCATCAATGCAGTGTTTTTGGTCTTACAGAGTGCATCTAGGAATTGTTGCCCAGTGATAGTTAGGGGGGTTAGTTTAACTCTATTTCCTTGGGGTCAGCCAGTGGAAAAATGGGGGTATAAAACTGGAGCTGAATTTGTCAGCAGGCAGATTTGCTGTTGTGATGCCCCATCACTAGCAACAGTAATCAAGGAGCCTCAATCCTCACAAAGTGGGGGACATACTTTGAGAGAATGACAAGTACACACACCCAGTATTTCCAGATGCAGCTCTCTGCATCAAGAGCATGGAGACCACAGTCAGTCTGGGGCTGATTTCTCCTTCTTTCTCCAGATCCCCAATAAGACTCCCCACTGGCACAGTTATAGAGTTGAGATCTCAGCTGAGTGGCCAAGCCAAGACCTTCAGTATCCTCTCTGTCCAACCAGTACTTTGTTTCCCTGCCCAAGTAGCTGATACACACACATACTTTGAGATTTGATTTATACACAAACACACACACACCTGGGAAAGGCTGGCACAAGTTTACTAGCTATGCCCCTTCTGCCCAGACTATAAGGTAGTTATCACTGTCACCAGCCATGTCCTTGTCAGCTACTTTAAGGCATTTAACAAAGGGTGTCTAATCTTACTGTGTAATGCTACTATCATTACAAGGGGTAGTTTGACCAAGAGCAAGGCTATTTGGAGTAACCCACATTGTCACCAAATAAATATGCAAGTACTCTCAGAACTTAAATATGTCTCACAAATATCAGCCACAATAAAAGGTTAAAATATATTTAATAACAAATAATAAAAGAACAAGAACATACTTAGTAAATAATCACAGTTACATCAGTGTTCAAAATCACAGGATTGCAGGACAGTCTCAAATAAATAAAGAAAACATTTAAGCTGTACTTCACTATATTCCTGACTGTATCTAAGAGAAATTCATGTACCCTAGTTAACTTACTTACAGAGCAAGCAGAGAGATGTGGTGAGTGGACCTTGATGTTGTCAGGTCAAAGACAATACAGAATGCTTTCTCTCTCTCTCAGAGAGTTCCCAAATTAATATCCCAAATATTACTGCTGAGATACTTGTAGAATGACATCATTACTTGTCATCTGACTTCAGTTCCCAGGCACAAAACAACCATTGATACCAACTGGTAGCATTTAGCATCCACCTGTAAAAATACATAAACAAAGGCTTTTCTTAGATCTAAGGCATATCCTGGAAGTCATAAAACAATAAACACTTCCAAAACAATACAAAAAACTTCTAGTTCTAGACATTGTGTCTGTTACTGCACTGAAACTGAAAGAGAACATCTCCCTTTGTGGCCCAGCCATAAAGCAATTCAATCTCACATATTCTTCTGAAGTTGACTTCTTGTGTTGCAATTTCCATTGTTAAAATATATACATCTAAACAGTTACAATAGTGCAGGCACATCTCTGTTCTATTCCAAAATAGCATGCTGTGGTTACATTTTAGCTCAGTACTTTACAAAATATCTCTTTGTAAAATACCTTTACAACACACACTTCTGTACTAGCAGTTTGATATACACATAACATACAGTTCTAATACAGTTGCAACACAAGCATATGAATCATGTTGATATTCACAAATGACATATAATTATTTACAAAATTCCAGATAGCTGAGCTGGCAGCATCTCCTTCTGTCATACTTCTATATAATCATATTAATATTCACAAATTACATATACTTATTTACAAAATTCCAGCTAGCTGGGAGGGCGGTATCTCCTTTCATGACAGCTGTATCTTCTAGTTCCATGTAGGTGGCTCCATTTACAGTCATTTCTGCACACTGCTGAATGCTGTGTTTGAAATTTTGGACATAGCTAAAGAAAGCCTTGTGGTTGTCCTATGCCTGGGAGGCTATCTTTACCTCAAATTTGGCTTTAGTAGACTTAATTTTTCCTCTTATCTGTTTATTTGCTTAGATTGATGATCCTTACTCTCCCCATGTCTTGCATACTCACATAACTTCCAATACCCTTTTGCATCTTTCATTTTTGCCCATTTTACTCACTATGTGTCTTCTGCCCCTTGCACATAAGTGTTTTTGCATACAGATTGTTATTATTTCATATTTTTTACTACCATGTTAAAGTGACTTCTGTGTAATCAACATGGTAGCCCAGCTATTGTCCTAAAAGTATTGTGTTTTGTTCAGCGTGATGTTCATATTTATTTATGTATTTATTTATTTTTTCCTTTGTTGACCATTTAGGCGGACTGGTCTTTAGACCCCTTTCAGTCATGAACTCAGGCCAGAGGCCCAAACTAACAGTAAAATATGGAGGTAAACAAAACAAAATAGGTAGCATATGGAGTTAAACAAAACAAAATAGGTAGCATACATGGTAAATAAGTAGCTTTGAGTGAACATAGCATATATCATACGTAAAGAATTATAAAAGAAGTAAGCATAAGGTAACATTAGATATTCAATTATGCAAGTAAACATGGCAATGATAATTTTCAACAGTATTATTATACATAATAATAATAAAAAATAAAGAGATGAGAAAAAAATACTAGTTATATACAATTGCTGGAGTTTAATCAACAGAGTACCTAGAATGGAAATGGAGAATACTAATACTGCTTACTTGATCTGTTAGGGGTGGGGAGAGCATGGTGCCTTATTCTATGTATTTATTTAATATGTGTAGTTTTTCTCATTATGATATTTTTGATAGTTCTATTACTACAATGCATAATCTCTATAAATATTGTAATGATATATTCCCTCATATTGTATATAGCTTTTTTACCCAGTCTCCAGCTAAAAATTGTGTTTGCCTAGTCAGATTTTGATGGTTATGAAATGCCAATCAGTAAATGAATAAATAACAAATAAGTAAACTCCACCCACTGTAACAAGTTTCAGTTTATTTCTTTTACTCCTTCTTTTGCTGTCTGTCATAGATTCATAAATTAATCGATTCATAGAGCTCACAAGGCAGAGTCAGTCCAAGGACCATAATTACCTAGCCAGCACCCATCCTCATATAGCACCTCCTGCCTATAGGAGAGCAAAATAGGTCAGTCCCAGGATGAATTTATGGGCACCCATTCAGTCATCAAGGCTTACCTTGCAGGCAGCATGAGTATCAGTCTTTAATATGTAAAGGAATACTCTTTCAGATATGAGGAAAATGCTTAGTAATAAATGTGTTCCTCCAGCATATCTTACTTATTTGTTGATGGAAATTCAACTCTGTCTACTCAGTTTTATGTACCCATTTGTTTTGTAGAGATCAAGGAGATTGATCAGGCATGGTCATTAGCATCAAGAAATGCTAGCCAAAAAAAAAGTAATCTCACAGGAGTCTATAAAGTCTATACCGGATACACTAAAGGGACAGAACTTCAAGCCTGTCTTTGTAGAGGAAGGTCTTTAGCCTAGTGATCTTTTTCTTTTGTTTTCTTTTTTTTTTTTTTTTTGTTAGGTATATCCAGGGTCTTTCAAGCTGTGTCATGTTTTTGACTCTATAAATACTAAAACGGCACTGTATTCTATAATTAGTCTGATCGTGGCAGAGTATAGAAGAATACTAACTTTACTTGACCTGTTTGAGATACCTTCACTTAATTATTTAAGCAAGACAGAAGGATTTTCTGATTACTGTTGCTATGTGGTAGTCAAACAATACATAGCTGTCTATGAAGGTACTGAGATCTGTGATGATAGTTCAGGGTATGGTACTGTCTATATGGTAGGCTGCTGTCAAGAATTGATTTCTGAAAGTGATAATGCTACAGTTCTTTGCACTTAATTTAAGCCTGTTTCTAATAGGTAATGTGGTATGAAATGCTGACTGAATGACAACATCCATCTTGCACTTATCAGCTAATTTAATTACCCCTGTAGCCAGGTTACTCATTTTTGATGCCTAAGTAGATTCCAGATAGAGGGCTCTCAGTACTCTGCCCTGAGGAATGACACTAACTTTGCTACTTTCTGAGGTGGTAACTGTAAATTGAATTATGTGGGTTCTATCTGTCAACCATATTTCTATCTATCTTACAACTAAGGGTCTACATTTAGGTCTTTAAGCTCAGTTACAATTCCAGCATACAGAACAGTGCCAAAGGTCTTTGCCAGATCAAGTTGCTTATATGAATTACATGGCAGCTGTCTACAGCTTTTCTCAAATATGTTTGCTAAATTAAGTAGACATAATCTTCCTTTGACAAAACTATACTGTTGCAGGTCTAGAGCAATAAGATTTTTTAATGATTTTTTAGGAAATTAGATATAATGTACTCAATAGCTTTGCAAATTAGGCTTATTAGAATGATGGGTCTATAGCTGCTGGAATGTAGGTTGGGACTCCCTTTGTGGAGTGGCAAAATGATAGTTGTTTCCCTATCTAAGGAAAATACTCTGTGGTTAAGGTGAACATTTTAAGAGGGGTTCACAGATGATGTTGTGGTGCTGCTGATTAAGAAACAATGTATAGTGCCAATGCCAACAGCAACAGTATTTTTTAGCTTAACAGAGTGCAGTTAAGACATGTTGTCCCAGTTTAATTTCTCCAAGTCTTTTGGGTTTCTAATACCATGATGGGAATGGACCTTATTCCTTAGTCAAAGTATGATTCTGCCTTTTCCACATTTCTTGGCTTCTCATCTGCTCCTCTTCCTTATATTCTTTCTTTTGTTTTTTTGGCACATTAAGTTGCTGTCTGATTTTTGTCTACTTCTGGTTTGGTTTCCATTCCCACTTGACACCAATATGCTTCTGCTAAACTGAGTACAGAAGTCATCTTAATTTTGTTTTCTTCATGTTTTAAAACTTTCATTTTGCTTGAATCTGGTGAGGCGAGCAGGTATGTATGCAGTCCTATGATTGCAGATCTATACATGTAATCAGTTTCGAAGAGGCCCATACCTCCTTCAGAATGAGGAATATATAATCTTGGTATACACTGATTTTTATGTATCATTTGATAAGTGTGAATCATTTTCGTTGTTTTCCTGTCCAACTGATCCAATACCTTTTGGGGCCAGTTAGTCACCTCAGAACTGTAAGTTAGAACAGGAAGAACAAATTGGTTTATAGCTTGGGTTTTTTTCCTAGATGTAGGACTGTTTTCAGTATTAATTTTAGTCTTCTAAACTATTCCTTGCTGAATTTTGTCTGCATTTGTTTGTGTTTTATTGTCGATCCTTCATCAACTCCCAAATATTTATACACTTCCCCCCTGCTCAAGTTACATCACATTCCTGTCCCAGACGGATATTTTCATGGCGCTGCAGCTAATGCTGCTTTTGCACATTTATCAAGAAAAAAATGATATTCCTATATCATCTGAGAATGTTTTGACCACTTGCAGCTGTACTTTCAGTTCCTCTTCTGATGGACTATGCAGTTTTAGACCATCCACAAAAAGAAGATTTGAAGTCTTTACACTTGGATGTTTTCTGAGAGCCAAATTGTAAACATGACCTAATTTGTTAAGCAGGTAGTTTAATGGATAAAGGGCAAGACAAAAGAGCAGTGGTGATAAAGACGCACAATGAAATATCCTCTTTTGATTTTTTTTATCCCTGGCATAACAAGTCGCCGTTTATCATGGCTTAGATGCAGTGGTTTGTCATTGGTTCATGGTCACTCTAATATAATTGATCAATGTAGGGTGTTTCTTATATGTCTGTAAGCACTCCTTTATCCATGAATGTGGGATGCTCTCAAATGCTTTTTTGTACTCTATCCATGTCATAATTAGATTCTTCCCCTTTTTACAATTCTCCATTATGACTTTATTTAAATAAAAATGGTCATTTGTTCTATATGACTTTCTTTTGTTACCCTTCTGTTGTATTGCCATGATTCAGTTTTCTTCTAAAATTCTGGCTAGGCTTATAAATGCCTTCGGGCAGATAGCCTAGTACCTACCTATGAACCTATATAAATAGGACGTGCTGGAGGGATAGATTCCTGTCCCAGAGACTTCCCATGCTTTGGAACAAGATTCCAATCTACATTAGGCAGAGCTCCTTGCTAACACTCTTCAAGAGAAACCTTGATGAGTGGATGGGAAACAGAAAGTTTACCCCGGGGATCACTTCAGTGGCTCTGCTGGACAGAGGCACAGGGAACTAATCTAAGGGGGTGACGAACGCCAACACATTCTGGATAGGCTTATAAATGCCTTTGGGCAGATAGCCTAGTACCTACCTATGAACCTATGAACCTATATATAAAATGACTATAAACTCTTTTGACATCATTTCCAGTGAATAGTTTATACATCATCAGAAGGCAAGTTATTGATCAATAGTTTGTAGGATAGCTGGCAGATTCACACTTATGGAAGAGTATCATTTTTCCTATTATTAACAAGGTTGCTGTTTGTTCAGGATGCACGTAGAAATAGCTCTTATTCAGGGCCAAATCATTGTGTAAAGATGCTAAATACTTTTACCAAAAGTTAGGTACTGCATCTGGGCTTGGCGTTTTCCAGTTAGGAGCATTTCTTAATTTGCTTTCAGTTTCTCTGGCTGTTATTTCATCTCATTTCATATCCTGTACTTTTGAACTTCTTATTGATTTTTTTAGTTCTTCTACTCATTCAGCATTTTTGTTATGTCCCACAGGATCTTCATAGACATTTCTCCAAAATGTGTCCATTTGTTTTTCCTAATTCTCTGTAAAAGTTTTTTGGGTCATCAATGAATTGCTTTATTTTGTACTGTTCCTTTATATTTATCTGCCTATCTTCTAAGTCTTTCTACCTCTGCTGATATATTTAGTTTATTGTTTGCAATACTGTATGATAGATCTTGGTCTATTCTGATACTGCATATCGCTTTTATGTCATCTGTCTAAGTATTTTTGTTGATCTGTTCACTCTTCTATACTCTTCTAACACTGACTCATCTTATCTTAATTGCTTTACAGTTTTCTCTATTTGATACTTCCATGATGGCATTTGATTTCTTCCCTTCCTTTCCCTTATTGCCCTGTATTTTTGTGGTAAGACTTTATCTGTTATCAATTTAGCTGCACAGTAATAAAACTTATTTACCTCTGTTATAACACATGACTTTTTGTTAATAGTCTTGATTACTGTATTCATTTGTTTTATCTGATTTCCAACATTTTTAATGTTATTGACTTTCTGTAATCTATTTCTTTCATTGATCTTAATGTCTCTATCAAATCAAGAAACTCTTCCCTTAAATCTTCTTCTAAACTGAGGGCACATTGTTTGCTCCCTATTTCCTGCTGGCATTTTACAGAAAGTTCCAGAACATCTTCCGGTGACACATTCTCATCAGCTGCATCCCATCCTTTCATATGAGAACTCATTGGCCTATCACTCCATAACAACGACTGCATCAGAGTTGACACTGTTTCCTGCTCCTTCCCTTGCTGTGCAACTCTAACTGAACGTTTGTGCTGGTTTTCTACTGAGGACTCCAGAGTATCTTCACATGGCAAGTGATTACATGCTTCCTGTTCCACCTGTTTCTCCTTAATTTGGTGATTCACTGTTCCATCCTGATGTGACATTACCAGAGATGGATTTTCTACATTAAATCTATCACTTCTCAGGTAATCCACAGCTTCAGTATCTATTTCTTTAACTTCTACATTACTAATCATCTATCCTCTTTTCTGCTTCCGCCTTTGTTTTCTTATTTTTTGTATTGTGAAATTTTCCATATCCAGATGCCCTTGCTTGCATTTCTCTTCAAATATCTTTGATGCTGTTTTTTGTATTGATCAGTTTTGTTTTTTACTTTGCATAAATATTGTACCATATTAAATCTTTGTCTTTCCCATCTCTGTATTTCTTCCTCAGATGCCTTCTACTCCACCTGTTTCTCCTTACTTTTGGGACTCATTCTTTCATCATGCTGTGATGTAACCTATGTTAGACTTCCTACATTAAATCCTTCACTTAGCAGATATTCCATAACTTCAAGTTCTATTTGTTTTAACTTCTACTTTATTAATTTTCTGTTCTTTGTTTTCCCTTTGTGATCTTAATTTTATATTGTGAAATGTTCCATATCTGGCTGCCTTTGCCTGTACTTCTCTTCATAGGTTCATAGCTTCATAGGGTGTTACTAGGCTATTGGCCCTAGGGCCGATACAAGCCTAGCCATAACAATTTCCTGGCTATTTCTTCCCACAGTATCTTTGGGGCTCCATTTTTATATTAATTAGTTTAGCTTTCTCCATTGTATAAATATTGCATCATATCAGATTGTTCTTTCTGCCTTTTTTATATCCATGTTTCTTTTTATACCTTTCAAAAAATCTCTAGGTTCTCACTTCCTCAGTCATTTGTTTTTCCAAAGAGCCCAAAGTTTCTTGGTCTATAATGTTGTTCATGGACCTGTCGTATTAATGAATACAAATTTGCATTTGAAGCCTTTAACAATTTTTCTTGTGTAAGTATTTTTCTTTCCCCTAATTTCTCCCTTAATATTTTGACTTCTTTGATCTGGAAATTCAGGGCTTCTTGCATAATAGTAACAATGCATAATTTATTTCTTATACTCAGTTGTCCACTCTATCATCTTTCTTGGTCTATCAGTTTTTGTGGACTATTTCCTTATAGAATGGGGGGGGGGCATCATCCCCCTGATCCTGGCCTAACCCTATTGTAGGAATGTTTTTGTCTTGAGGATTCAACACTATTTTTTCCAGTCCTGGCACTGGTCCACATAGCAGGTTTGGGCACTTTTTTATCTGGGGACTTGTGCACCCAGCTGTCTTTTTTAACTTTTAACCTACTTTTGTCCATAATATATGCTATATAAAATACAATCTATATACCAGCGTTGTCTTGGTGACAGTTTGTAAAAACAGGGTCCACCTTGTGAAGGTACTCACCAAGACTGGAGGATGAATGATATTCCAGCTGTACTACTCTCCTTTGCTTGCTGGTTTTATCAGCTCTCCCTACATACCCTAATTTTTATCATCTCTCCATTCTGACCCTTAGTCCATGTTCCATTATGATCTGGCTACTAATATAGAATATTAAGACTATTAGCTGTTAATAAGCTGGTTCCTCTGTTTCAGGGTATGATTTCTTCAGCCTCCATTTGCTGACTGTGTAAATGCAAGGAAGTTACTTAACCAGGCTATGCTCCCATTCTGAGTTTTAAAAAGACCTATGTGGAGCAGTGCTGTACCCCAGTTAACAAATACAAATACATACATAAATAATATTGGGAGGAAGAAATGTATGTTTCTGGTATAAAGATGTCACTAAGTTTATTTGAAAATATATTAAGACAATCTCTAGGATTTGAATGGCTAATGTTTGTTTGTGTCTTTTGGCTTTTTCCCGGTTAGGGGTCGCTACAGCGGAAATTCAGTCCGCTAATGATTGGCAGTAGATTTTTACATACTGGCTTGCCGGGCCTAACGCACAACCTTCAAAGAAGGAAAGCCCATTCACACATGTCGCCACACAGAAGATGCTCTAATACCATTATAAATTAATTCAAACCATTGCTGAGTGTTATTCCTTAATTATCTGATATAATTAAGCATGATTTGTGATTATCCTTGTTTTCAGATGCTAATTTCAGTTCATGTCCTGCTTTCATCTCCATTTCTACTTTCTCCAAATGTTTTGGGTTTCAAATATTGTGACAAGAATGGCTGTCATTCCTAAGCCAGGGTATGACTAGAGTTCAAGAAATGAGTTGGACAGAAGTGATCTTCATAGTGCCTATAATGTACCCAAAATTGATTCTTTCTGCAGGTCATATAGAATTGAATGTACTGGTAGCATATTTAAGTACACTTGAAATTTCTTTATTACTAGCCCTGTTACTCCTATTACTATAGGAACTATTTCATTATCTCACACTGCACTGCTGACCATTTGAAAATTCTGGTATTTTATGACTTTGTGTCTCTCGGTACATAAGACACTATAGTTGCTGGGTGTAGCTATTCCATTGGTTACTGCTACTTTTGTCCTTCTTTTTCCTTGGACTACTACATCTTTTTTTTTTCTTTAATTTCTTAAATAGTTTTCATGGGATGATTCCATGTGATTAGAACTTCATCATTTTCTGTAATACTTTATAACATGCCTCCTGTGCTTCCAAGTTACTTGTGTGCAGTAATGTTTGCACAATCATAAAATGCAGAAGTCTTGCTACAATATTGTACCTTTCATTATACAGACCCTTAGTAATAAATATATCACACCCAGCAATGAGGTGTGCAACTCTTTCTAGTTCTGTATTATAAAACATGCATTTGCCTGCTTTTCCTAATTTTTGTATAAACCTTGCAAACCCACTATATTAAGCTGCTATTATTAGCTTTTTATCTTTTGGTTTAAATTCACATCCCCTTAACCATTCATGCACCAGATCCTGATAAACATGTCATTGTTCCAGGAATTCTCTATACTTGCCATGTTTTACCATGGGCTTTCCAGATTTCTTAATTTTTCTTCTGGTCTTTTTCTTCATAGTCTTAACTTTTCTTTTTTACACTATCAGTTGCTGGCTGATTCTCACCACTTCTTGTTAGTTTTACATTCCTACTCCTTTCTGAATGCTTCTCATCTTAGATTTCTTCTCTTCATGCTTTAGAAGTTTCACTATGTTTGGATCTGATGAGGTCAACAAATATATATTTAGACCCATGATTGCAGGCCTATGTATTTAGTCAGTTCAAGGAGACCCATACCTTCTTCAGAAAGAGGGCTATATAATATCGGTATGCACTGTTTTATATGTGTGTGTGTGTGTGTGTGTGTGTGTGTGTGTGTGTGTGTGTGTGTGTGTGTGTGTGTGTGTGTATATTTCAAACATATATATATATATGTATACATATATATATATATATATATATATATATATATATATATATATACACACACATATATATATATATATATATATATATATATATATATATATATGTATACACATCTCTGATGCTCAGGTGAAGGCTGCCCTCTCCAAAGCAAAAACACTGCTTCCATGGGACCAGATGGCATCCCAGGTTGCGTCCTACATGAACTCCAAGAGGAACTAATCCCTCAAATAAAACAGCTATACAATCTCAGCCTCACTACAGGATATGTGCCCACAGAATGGCGTACAGCAACAGTGGTCCCACTCCACAAAGGTGGAGCCTCTACGGACCCTGGAAACTATCGCCCCATAAGCCTGACTAGCTTAGTCTGCAAGGCTATGGAGAGGATCATCATGGAGCTCATAAACAAAGACATTGGGGACCTACAGACACTAGATCCTACCCAGTTCGACTTTGTCAAGGGCAAATCCTGCCTTTTGAACCTGGTTGACTTCTTCGAAACAGTCACCAAAGCCATAGATGAAGGGAAGGTAGTCCACACAGCCTATCTGGACCTTGCAAAGGCATTTGACACAATACCCCACTCGGGCATCATAGATAAGCTATCCAGTTTAAATATAAGCCCCTATGTCACAAGATAGGTTGCAAACTGGCTCAAAGACAGAACCCACAGAGTGAGAGTTGCTGGAGCCATGTCCGACTCGAAACCGGTCACAACTGGCATCCCACAGGGTTCTGTCCTGGGACCACTCTTGTTCGGTATATACTTTTCTGAGGTACAGGCAAACATGGGAGGACTATGGCTCACCAAGTTCGCAGACGACTGCAAACTGGGCACCATAATCAACTCTCCAGCTGACACA
Source organism: Protopterus annectens (assembly GCF_019279795.1). Taxonomy (NCBI): domain Eukaryota; kingdom Metazoa; phylum Chordata; order Ceratodontiformes; family Protopteridae; genus Protopterus; species Protopterus annectens. The sequence continues at coordinate 1,472,755,225 of NC_056725.1, forward strand.
AACATCCTTCAAAAAGGTCTCACAGAGACAGATAACTGGTGCCAGCACCATGGTTTAAAGCTAAATGCCAAAAAATGTATAGTCATACCCTTTTGCAAAAGCAATGTGCCTACAAATTACCACATAGGCGGAAACCCATTAAGTACAGAGAAAGTTATTAGGGACCTGGGGACCCAAGTTGATAGCAATCTCTCCTTTGAAAACCACATTGCCAAAGTGGTTAGAAAGACCTTCTACATAGCCCACTTCATCATGAAGGGTTTCACATCTAGATCAGAGGGGTAATCGTGCCCCTTTATTCATCCTTCATCAGGCCCATCATAGAATACAATGCCCCTTTTGGGATGTACCTTACCCGACACCTGCAGCAATTAGAAAGACCCCAAAAGTATTTCACCAAGAGGATCAAGGGTCTCAAACAGATGCCATATGCTGCTCGGTTAAAAAAATTCCAGCTCTACTCAGTTGCATACCGCCTACTTCGAGGCGATCTATGCCTGACATACAAAGCTATGTCAAATCCAGAATTAATGGACATGCTCCACCTCAGTAAATCTAAATCCCTTAGAGCCACAGGACTTGAACCTCAGCACAGAAATAAATAGAACTTGCTGGAGGGACAGGTTCATAACCCAGAGGCTCCCTTCACTCTGGAATAGAATTCCAGTTCATGTGAGCCAGAGCACCTCACTGAATCTCTTCAAGAAGAATCTCGATAGGTGGATGGGGTATCATAGGTTTGTCCCAGGGATTACTCCCGTGTCACTATTAGACAGAGGCACAGTAAACTAAACCATAAAAAGGGCACAGTATACTCAAATCAAGGGGTGGCGTAAGCCATACAGAATCGGGCTAGGCTTATAATTGCCCCAAGGCAGATAGCCTAGTATGAACCTATGAACCTATAACCTATATATATATATATATATATATATATATATATATTTATATTCATAGATATAGATATCTATATATATATATATATATATATATATATATATATATATATATATATATATATATATATATATATATATATATATATATATATATATATATATTGAAAAAAACAAAGCGGTACACTACTAAACCACTTGTAAAATAAAAACACTGGACCAGAGCAGGAAATAAGTTAAGCGCTTTTGTTCCATTTAATTCAGAACTTCTTCAGAACAAATAAAACTGAACAACCACTTCCTTGTAAATACACAACCACTATGACGTAATTTCTAATTAAAAAATAAAAAACAGAGTCAAATTACATTATCAAACCATTCCACAGCATAAAAAAAACATTTTCCTTAAAAGACAGTGCAAATTCAAATATATATTCACGCTCAACAAACAAATATCTGCAATGAGACAAATTACTATCATTTGAAAAGTTAACATATTTCAAAGAACTTTTGAAAGAAATTTTATCATTAAGACTTGGGGAAAAATCTGCCCTCAGGAATATCTTCCATTTTAATTCCAGATACTCTAAGTAATTGTTAATGGACCCTATAAATCTGGCTTTATCAACTACCTCTACCAAAAAAAAGAAAAACTTCCTAAAATCTTTACACTGTACTGACTGTTTAGATAAGGTGTTTTCATTGTCTTTCTTTGTTATGGCTAACAGATGTTCTCTTACCCTGTCCGTTAACCTCCTTATAGTTTACTCTATATAAAAATGCTCACAGTTGTAACAGACAGCTAGATATACAAGTCCATCATTTTAACAATTATATCTAGCTTTCGAAGACAATAAAAAATCCAAATGCTTGAAATAATGGCTGTGAACTGCCATCATAAACCTACATTGGGAGCATCTCTGACAAGGAGAAGTGCCTAAGCTCTTAGTTTCACTGTTATCATGTTTCAAACCTGTTGAACTTTCAAGTAATTGTTTTAAATTCTTAGTATTTTTATAAACGCCACTTAAATCTTGATTTCCCAAAATGATTTTCCAATTAGTGTCAATGATTTTCCTAATTCTTGACCTGTCAATTCCGTCAGATTTTGGACCCTCACACACACGTATATATTAATATATGTAGATATATATATATATATATATATATATATATATATATATATATATAATATATGTATATATCTATATGGATTCACTACTGAATCCCGAAATAACACAATCCCGAAGACTTAAATACCGAGACTATAAGCCCAAAACCCCACATTACCGAAATAATAAAACCGCGAAATTCAAAATCGCGAAAGTACTACATACATACAGAACATACACAAACATACACACAGCATCCCCCCATAACCAAACAAACCACCCTACACTATAGATAAGCAGGGGCAAAGCCCTGCACTTTAATGAGGGGCTGTGTCCCCCATACCCCCTTACTTTAATATTTCAACTCCGAGATCACACAAACTTACACACAAGGCAAACCCACACCCACACAATACAGTCCCTCACACACACACACACACACACACACACACACACACACACACACACACACACACACACACACACACACACACACACACACACACAAACACACACATACCAGTCACAACACACACACACATACACTAAAGCCCCTCACAAACACACTTACACACACATACTTACCTGAACCGCAACACCAGAAGCGCTAACTCAAAATCCCTTAACATCGGGATTTTGAATTTCATGCTTCTGATCTTTCAGTAATGTGGGGTTTCGGCTACATGGTCTCCAGCTTTTGAAATTCGAGATTTCAAAGGTTCGAGATCAGTAGTGTTCCTATATATATATATATATATATATATATATATATATATATATATATATATATATATATATATATATACATATATACATATATATATATATATATATATATATATATATATATATATATATATATATAAAAGTAAATAAATTGATACACACACACATATATATATATATATATATATATATATATATATATATATATGTAGTCATAAATAATATAAATAAATATATAACAGCTAGAAACAAATGCAATCTGAGGGTCATGCTGCTCAATGCTATAAGTCTAAATCTCAAAATGCACTTAGTTGAAGCACCCCTTAAAATGGAGAACATCAACATTTGTGCTGTAACAGAGACCTAGTTAAAGGCAACAGAAAGCTGCCCTGCACTACCAGGCTATAACTCATTCCGCACCTTCTGGCCCCAGAACTTGGACTGAAGCTCCAAAGGTGGTGGTGTTTCCATATTCATAAAGGATGCACACACCTCCAGACTGGTAGCCCAACATAACACATCAGAGATACTGCAGGTGCAGCTAACATTGAATAAGATAGTGATTCATTTTGTAGCCTGCTATAGGTCCCCAACCATGTCCCAAGACTCACATTCCACATTCTTAATCACCCTGGAGAATATTAGGGTGCAACCTAACACTGTCATACTGGTTGACTTCAACTACCCCTCCATTAACTGGGATAGCTACTCATGTACCAATGCACTTGCCCAACGTTTCCTGGAATTCAGTAATTCCAATGGCTTGGACCAGCTTGTTCTGACCCCCACTACAGGTTGTAACATCTTTGACATGGTCATTACTAACATGGGTGACTGTTGCTGTATACCAATAATCAACTCCTCCCTGGTTAGATCTGACCACAAACTAATCACCTTGGAACCCCCCCCCCCACCTGCAAAGGTAACTACCATGAAAAACCTTTCTAAAGGTAACTTTGGGCTCCTACAAACAGAGCTGGCTAACTTCACAGCACCCATGCAAATGGAGAGTAGATGCATGACCCCAGAATCATATACCATTGCAATGTATGAACATGCCTGTAAATGCATGGATTCCGCCATACCCAATAGAATCAAGATGCTCCCCTCCAAATAAAGGAAGCCAATCTGATGGTCCCCTGCCATAAACAAACTCTACAACAGAAGGAGGAAAGTGATGCGGAATAAGGTGAAGTCTCAGAACTGGAAAAACTCCCTTACCAGCCTCAGCAAAAAGTTGAGATTCCTCATCAAATCCTCCAAAGCTAACTATGAAAACAGAATTGCAGCAGATAGTAAAAACAACCACAAGCCTTCTATATTTAGGTGATGAATCTCTCTGACAATACCCAGATTTGCTCTGAGCTACTGCACAATGGTACCTCCTATACTGAGCCAACAGATATTGCCAATATACTGGCTGACATTTTCAGTGCCAACTTTACCCCTCCCCCCCGAAGGACCAATCACAATACCATTAGATTGCCAGGCACCCAGTATTATTGCTGCACAGGTTAAAACAGCACTGTCCAAGGCCAAGAATGCAGCAGCTATGGGACCTGACAATATCCCAGGCTGTGTTATACATGAGCTACAGAGTGAACTGGCACCTCACCTGTGTGCCCTGTTCAACCACAGACTCATGTACCTACCAAATGGCACACTGCTACAGTCATCCCTCCCCACAAAGAAGGAGAGACTACAGACCCTGGGAACTATCTCCCCATCAGTCTGATGAATCTGTTATGCAAAGTTATGGGATGCATCATTATGGACCTAATAAACAGGGGTATAGGAAATCTCCACACTCTGGATCCCACACAGTTTGTTTTTGTGAAGGGTAGGTCAGGCTTGCTCAACCTGGTTGACTTCTTTGAGTCAGTCAGCAGAGCTGTGGATGAAGGCAATGTGTTTCATACAGCCTACCTGGATTTGGCCAAGGCCTTTGATACCATTCCCCACTCAAGAATCATAGAAAAACTCACTAAGCTAGGCATTAACCCTTATATCAGTAGGTGGGTTGCAAACTGGCTCACAGCTAGAATCCACACAGTGGAAGTAGCTGACTCCAAGTCAGACTGCTGCCCAGTCATGAGTGGAGTCCTACAGGGTTCGGTCCTAGGTCCTCTCCTATTTGGTATCTACTTCTCTGAAGTCCAGGGCAAAATAAAGGGACTCTGGCTGACAAAGTTTGCAGATGAATGAAAGTTGGGAGCTATTATTAACTCCAAAATTGATGTTGACATCCTACAGAAAGGCCTCACTGAGTCCAACGACTGGTGTCCAAACCATGGTTTTAAGCTCACTGACAAAATATGTGTCATCATCCCCTTTGGTTGAAACCCGGTTCCCATGACTTACCATATTGATGGTAGTCCCCTGAACACAGAAGGTGTTATAAGAGATCTAGGAACACAGGTTGACAGCAACCTCTCCCTTGACTACCACATTGCCACTGTGGTCGGAAAGTCCTTCTATGTGGCACATCTCATTACTAAGGATTTTGCATCCAGGAAGAAAGAGGTCATTGTCTCCCTCTACTCTTTCCTCGTTAGGCCAATCATCAAGAACAATGCCCCATTTCGCATGTACCTCACTAGACACCTGCAACAACTGGAGAGGCTGCAAAAGTACCTCACAAACAGGATCCTAGGCCTTAAAACACTTGTCCTATATGGACAGACTCCAAAAACTCCAACTCTGCTCTTTCTCATATTGCCTACTTAGAGGTGATCTCTGCTTGACTTACAAAGCTATGTCTGACCCAGCTCTGTTAGAAATGCTACAGATTGAGAAATTCCAATCCCTCCACACCACACACTCCACAGACCTCAACCTCATTACCACAATCAACACAACATGCTGGAGGGACAGGTTCATAACCCAGAGACTGCCCATGCTATGGAACACACTTGCCATACATGTCAAGCAGAGCACCTCATTGGCCCTCTTCAAGAGAAATCATGATGAGTGGATGGGAAATAGAAAATCCACCCCAGGTATCACTCCATTGACTCTACTCGACAGAGACACTGTGAGCTAAGGTCGGGTGGCATGATGCCAGGGTAATCCTATGGGCTAGGCTTCTAAAGGCACCAGGCCCATTAGCCTAGTATACACCTTTGAACCTATATATATCTACATAAAAATATATATAGAGAAATATAGATATACATACACATATACATATATGTGCTCAGAACATGTAGTGGAGTTGTATCTCAGAATCATACCTCTCAACCTCTTAGTGCAACAAATCTGTCCAAAGGATGTCAAAAGGGGGGACAATGGGCCCAGGCTAGGGACCTCTTTTAAATATTGCCCTTATAAATGTAGAAAGTTGCCAGAGTAACAAAGTTTGTATTAGCATACATATTCTGACAGCTGTGAGGTTTGAAAATGAAATGTATGTCATCATTTACTGACAAAAATCCCCATATCATCACAGTGATTTACCAGAGAAATGAGACTAATCTGTAAAACAGAGCAGAAATATGAGCAATAAATCTGGACATCCTGAAACAATCCTGCCACTTGAGAGGTATGCTCAGAACCCCTTACTGCAATGAACTTGGACCAAGACTGACAAAGTGGTGGTTGGAAGCCATAAAAATGGGGGCATATCTGAAATAGTGGTGTAGATAAGCTGACACAGTTGCTGCAGCAACACCGTCCTGTCTGCTGTAACATATATTCACTGAAATAGCCCAAGTAATTGAAATAGCAAATCCGCTATGGGGAATTACACATGTGTTTGCAAATATATCAGGCACTACAGGGATGTAACAGCACTGAAAGAAAAACACCAGTGTGAAAGTGCATACCCATAACCAATTTCACCACAGTCAGAGTCAAGGGAGCAGTAGAGTATATGGACCGTGTGAACAAATACATCATTGTTTGCCACTCACACACTAGCCCTACATATACTGACCCAATTCACAGTGTAGTCTGAATCCTGACCATGGGACAGGACATGTCTCAGTCTGTCCCTACAAACACATACAGCCAATAGATCAGCAGGAACTGAAGCAGCATGCACAGTGAGATAAAAAGGGAGCCATAACACTTAAATCTACCCCCCCCTCCATACACAGCCCAAATAACATGTACACATGGCATGTGTACACAATCCTGACAGTCTGTTAACAATGGCCAGACATACACAGGCTTCTCACATGTACAGTTCACCTCAGAATGTACAGGCTCAGAACTCATATCTATGGCCTCTTCCCTGTAACATGTCTGGGTCTACGACATCACTGGTATGGTAGCGGGAAAAAAGGCAAGAAATAATGATACTAAATACTTCTGAGCCTCATAGTGCATGACATCTGGACAAAGTCTGACATCATTTGAGGACAGAGGCACAGACACAGGTGTAGACTGGACATATTGCTGTCATAAATTGAGACAGTTGCTGATGTAACATGGTTTGTTGCAACATATTCTTTATGAGGAATATGAAGTCAGTAATACCAATGGATGTATTTACTGACTGCATTCCCCAGAGTCCCCAGCTGATTTTCCAAGCACAACAACTGTCTGGGGAACAGACAAAACATAACAGGCAAACATGTGGCCAGTCTGTGGACAGCATGCCAGTGGAGTGGTATGTCAGAGACATATCACTGTCAGACGTGAAGTCACTCACTAAATGCATGTCCACACAAACCCTGTCAATCTATCAACCCACCATGTGTATAACAGCACTGATAACATAGAATCTGTTCACAATTCTGGAGATGTGTCTCCCATGTTGTTGGGCTGTCTCCAAATGTCCTGTCCTATGAAGTATTCCCACCTACTGTATATGAATATGTAGACCACCATCTCTGTTAATGTCCCTCACACAGGTCTGTAATGCCCTCTCAAAGGTAACACATAGAGGTCTCCATAGTCTTGATACCCTTTCTGGCTGCATCCAACATGAACACAGGCATAGCTTTTCAGACCCATTCAGCAGTGTAGTCTACCACAGCCTGAGCAACGATGTCATCCCATCTGCCCAAAGGACAGACAGAGAAAGTAGATAGCAAACAGGTTATGCATTATGATGAATGTTCTGGAAGACAGAAGTCTGAAATTGAAATGTATGCCATTACTACATGACAGCAGTCCTCAGTGACTTGGCCAAAACACAGTACTCTACAGTTAATATAATAATATCATATTAATATCCAATAGGAGATACATCAAAACCTACAGCTCAAACCCCAAGAACAAGATAGTGTAGTCCTCAGAGTGTAACATTTTTTTGGCAACCAGTGTACTGTAGCTGGTGCAACACACAAGTGAGTGCATATAATATGTCATATTACCCATGTATACACAACTGTCCCATACAGTATAGTCACACCCCTTGCTACTGTAATGACATCTCATAGAAGCATGTTATGTAAAGGAAATCAAATACACTTACTAAATGATGTCATTACTCTGCTATTTTATAAGACTGGAATACAAACAATGGTTATCAGGGCTGAGATATGGTTAGCAGGTTTAAGCATTGCTCAAATGTGAATGGAGTTAGCTCAGCTAAGTGGATTTGTGCACAAGTAAGCGTCGTTAAGCGAAGCCTACATGGGTTAAGCGCCTATTAATTTAACTGTATGTTAGCACCACTTACCATTGCCTTGGCCAAAGCCTTCAAAGAGTAAAACATTACAAGAAATACTTGCCTTACATACAAGAAGCAATTAACACGTATAATTACATATTTAAATACACAGCCTCCAATTACACTCAACATTTAACCCCCTAGGGGATAAAGTATGACATTTATAGGTATAAATTGATTCTGTACATAACAATTGTTATTTTATGACTGTTTGATGAGACTGAGAAACAGACATTTTCAGAAACAGTACCTTGTAACCCACTACTGTCCCCATGGTGAGATTTATAAAAATGTACAGCTATAGAACTGTCATCTTTCTTATCAGTAATATCTCTCACATGTTCTAACAGCCTAGTTTTAAAACATGTGTTACTATCCCCACATAAAATATGTTACAAGGGCATCTAAGAGCATTCTCTATACATTGAGTTCCACATGTTGTTCAGCCTTTGCCGTCAGCAGGAATGACAATGATAAATAATGATAGACCGTACCTATCAATCTCTTACTGCATGACATCTGGACAAAGCCTGACATAATTGGGGGACATAGGACCAAAAACATGGCCATACTTGGAATATTGCTGTTATACACTGAGAAAGTTGCTGGTGTTACAAGGGCTTGTTGTAACATATCTTTTCTGAGGGATATGAAGGCAGAAACACAAATGGATGTTAGCATTTACTGACTGCAATCACCAGAGTATGCTACTGATTTGCCAAGGACAACATCTGTCTGGGGGACAGAGCAAACATAGCAGGCAAACCTCTGGTCATTATGTGGATAGCCCTACAGTTGAGAGCTACGCAGACACAGAACTTTGTCAGATTGAAACCCATGCAGATGTAGCATGTTCAGACATACCCTGTTAAACTAGCAATATTCAAACCATATAACAGCAATACTCACATTCTGCCCCTAAGTCTTGAACCTTCTCCATCATTTAGTTGGCTTGTCTCCACAAGTCTTGTTGTAAGAGGTATTAGCTCACACATCTCCAGGATGTCTTCCTCATAGATAAGGGAAAGAGCCAACGCCCATATGGAGTACTCAATTATAGGAGTGTGTTGCCATGACATTGACTATTGGAATAACTACACAGCTGCTCTGCAAGCAATTAGCAACTGGAGAATGCCAATTGGTGCACAGGCCATCACATGTTTATGAGCATTACCTACAAAAGTCAAGCTGCCATCTATTCAAACCACCTCTGTCATAGACAGTGATACAATTAAAAACAGAAGGACTGAATACAGAATAATTATTTGACCAAATTACTTAAAAAAGGTAAGTGAAACAAGTAAGCATGTAACTGAATGCAGTAGGTGGTCTGTAATAATGGAAAATAGGAGTTTGAAAGAATATGTCTCAACAAGACTTGCTGTACTGATATACTGCTGAACAGCACCGATGGCCATAGCATGTGGCTCTGTCTGCAGTGACAAAGATCACAGCTCAGGCCCCTGACTCAACCCATGAAAGGACAGCTAACATTTGCCAACTACTGCAGTGTCTGTCAAACACTACTGACTGTGCCACTGCTAGGCCAGCTACTGGGATGTTGTACATATCCATATGTTACCTCTGACTATAACTATGATGCACATTTTGTCTTGTAAATATAAGATACCCTATAAGGAGCATGTGCATAGTAAAGCACTGTTGCAGAAGTGTGTGTTGAAATGCATATGATATAGTGAGTTCATACCATTTAACTGTACAGTCTTATATGCACGTGTGCCTGATAACTGTAGTCACTTACACATAGAGTTGTGTTATGTTAGGCAAACCGTTGTCAAGTCTGTTAATGATACCACAACATAATAGTCTAGATATGAATGTGGGACATCCTCCGGGTTAGCACTGTGATAGCAAAGCTTACTGTGAAATCAACTTACTTATCTATGTATGTAAATAAGTTGTGCATGTTCTACTTGTGTGTAATATCAGTTTCAGTGCATAGAACAGACATAAATGTTTACAGGTACTGGTTGTTGCATTGCCATGACAATGATATGGGTAGTAGAATAGGCATGATTATCAGGTTGTAATCGGAGAAGTGTGCAACTATGTTATGACCTATGTCCATGCCTACCATACAAAAATGAGACCACAGAAAATCTTTTCAAAACATTTGTCACCTTGAATGTGACCCATGACCTGTACAATTCTATTGATAAACAAACAAGTCTGTTAGGGGAGAAAATATAAAACTATACTATAAACAGGTTGCATACATGTGCACACACATAAACCACTACTTGGTTGATGCACCTCTTGCAGTAATCACAGCATTCTCTTTTTGGTTACACACCTGCCATCAATTAACAAGACTCTGATTAACCCCAAATAATGTTCAACTGTACTAGTAGGATTTATTTGACATTTACCCAATTGGCTGCTACAGCAAAAGACATGTTTGGCAGAGAGCTTACAAAGCATTGAGGGGATCTCATTGTGGAAAGGTATCAGTTAGGAGAAAAGTAGAAAAGGTGTCCACAACATTGGATACACCATGGAATACAGTGCAGACAGTCATTAGACAATGGAGAAAATATGGGACAACAGTGACACTGCAAAACCTGGACATCCATCCCAAATGGATGACATGACAAAATACCAACTGGCCATGGAGGCTGCTAGGGGAACTACATCAACAATGAATGAGCTGCAGGAATGCCTGCCAAGTACTGGGTGTGTACCACATGTGACAATCTTCTGTATTCCCCATATGTCTGCCCTATGGGGTAGGGTTTCTAGATGGAAGCCTTTTCTTACACAGAAAAACATCCAGAGCTGGACAAACATTGCCAAACAGTACATCATGTCTCCAAAAAGCATGTTGGACAATGTGTCATGGTCTGATGACACCAAGGTTGAACCTTTGGCCCATATTTCTAAGATGTATGTTTGGCCCAAAACAACACTTTGGATTACCAAAAGAACACCATCCCCCTAGTGAGGCATGGTGGTGGCAGTATCATGCTGTGGGGTTGCTTTTCAAAATCTGGAACTGGGGCTCTACTCAAGATGGAGGGAATTATAAACAGTTCCAAATGCCAACCATTTTTGTCCCCAAACCTTCAGTCATCTGCTAGAAAGCTGAAGATGAAGAGAGATTTTATCTACAGCTTTCTCTCCCCACTAGCATACAAAACACATTGTCCAAAGCCTCCTTTAAAAAAACTCATTAGACAACATCTCAAGAAAAGTTGGCAGTGCAATGACAGCTCCCAAGGCTAGTGAAAGTGGATAAGGTAGACATACTAAGCCTAGAGTACTTGATAAACAGTTCTCACTTTTACTCACAAATGCTGGCTAATGTACAATGTATGTACTGTACCTATGTACTATGTATATATTCTACCTATGTTCCAAATTTCAGCTGTACACCACAAATCTATTAATTACCTTTATTTTTAAATTAATGTTTTCTTGTTTCTTCTCTCCACTGTAACTGTTGATGTGCTGCATACCACTGTGAAAACATGTCTATTGCAATTTGTATGTATACTGATCATGTCTAAATATCTAAATGTATCTGTAATTATTTTTCTGTGTGGAGCTTTTCTCCCCGGGCCTCTGCTGAAAAAGGCCCTTTTCAGCTCAGACACCCCCAATTATCAAATGTAAAATAAATAAAGATGACAATGACCCCAAGCATACATCCAAATCGACAAAGGAATGGCTTCACCAGATGAAAATTACAGTTTGGGAATGTGCCAGCCAATGGTCAGACCTACATCCAATAGAAAATCTGTGGGTTGCCCTAAATAGGACTGTGCACAAGAGATGCCCTCACAAATTGACATATTTGTAGCACTGTTACAAGGAAGACTGGGCAACTATTACCAACTAAAGATGTGCCACGATGATAGAATCCAACCAAAGATGACTGAATGCTGTCATTATCTCAACAGGTGCTTCCACAAAGTATCAGTTTAAGAGTGTGCACACTCATGCAACCAGCTTATTGTACTGATTTCAATTTGCATATGTTTTTCCACAACAGATTGTTATGTTTTCAATGTAACTGTACTGGCTATAAGTCACATTAAAGGTGGGAATTGTTTAGAAATGAGTTGTCATAGTATCAAGTTACAGTAGCACAAAGACCAGGCATTGTAACAGGGGTGTGTACACTTATATATCCACTGTAACTGTAGGGACTCAGCAATACCTGACCTGTAATAGCCGCCTTCACCAAGGTAGACTAATCGCCTTTGGTCAACAGCAGCAATACACAAACCACATAATAGGTTGCTATATTGCTGTACAAGGCCACATAGGTGCAGACAATAACTTGGAAGCACGTCCACCTCTATCTGAACAAGCATGTAAGGTCACAGGTGACTCCATGTAAGGCTAACTATGAGTACAAATCACACATATCCACACTGCCAAGGCCAGTCACAATGGTGTCTTCACATATTTTGTCAGTCTCAGAGGCAACAACACAATTCACCCCCGTACTGGTGTTAAATCATACCTCATACACACATGCCATGGCTACAGGCAACCTGCATCAGATAGGTTAGGTGTGAACATCACCCCCCATGTCCCCCCATCCCTATAGGGAGATATGCACATCAACTGCACGCCTCCCCTCATCAGTGTTGAGCAGGTAATTATTGCCTACTGAAAGGCAACAACAGCAAGTCTCCATGGGGCCTGATAACATCCCTGTCTGCATCCTACATGAACTTAGGCATGTGCTCACAGTTCCATCACATACTGTAGTCAAACACAGCCTCAGCAACATCCGTACGCCATCCACATTGAAGATGGCCATTGTCATCCCTCTACACAGGAATGAATGGGGAATAAAGATTTATGCAATTAACTGTCCATCATTGGGGGAATATGGCACATCAGGGCCAGGAGTGCAATGCAAGCTAATATTGTGCTGATAGATTACAGGGGTATGGTGTAGTTGTGAATGCTGGCAACAAATATCCACTGTTGATGTGCAATTTCTGTCCATACTGTTGACAACTGTATGAGGTGCTATGATGTGTTTCACTGTTTTTGTCTTCCAGACAGGATGCAGCACCACCGAAATTCACCCTACAGCACAGCAGAAACATCTGAAATAATTGACACCATTGTCAACCATTATGAAGTCATATTTGACCATACTCAGGAACATCTGCAGGAGCAGACCACCCTGTGGAATGACCTAGTAACCTATGAGCAGGCCCAGTATTGTGCTACTGACCTCATACGTAATGCGCAGTGAAGGGCTGCTGCCATAGCCAGAGAAGCAACAGCCACAGGTGGGTGTCCAGTCATGTAGGCCCCACTGACACCCACCGAACAGCTCTGTGCCAACCTGGGTGCACCCACCACAAGCACACAACATCTTGCTGAATCCAGCATTGTGGATTTGGGTGCCCCCCCCCCACACAATGGATGAGGAGCGTGCAGGTAAGGACCTACTGCACATTGATAGAGTACTTTAGCATGCATACTTGTATCTGTAGAGTATCTACATGCATATGTCAGATAAGATAGTAGTTGTGGACGGGGTTTAGTAATGCACATAAGTGCACATCTATGCTGATGGGCAGCATATTTCGTAGTATTGGTGTTTGTATCAGTAGAGTATCTGCATGCATATGTCAGATAAGATAGTAGTTGTGGACGAGGTTTGGTAATCTATGGTGCTGGACAGCATATTTCATAGTATTGGGGGTTGTACTGTTAATGTGCAGAAATGCTTCTTCCCCCCTGTACCAAGGCCACATGTGAGTCTGTTGATAGTACCTCTTTCCCACACCTATTTAGCTCCCTCTGATCTACAAGTGGGACAGCAGCCTGTAGCTGGTGAGTATGTAATTGTTTTGTTGTGCTTTGCCAATACACACCTAGCCATATTGCTTGATGTCCATGTTCACTTGTGGAGGTGTTAACTGTAGTGCATCACAGTGATCACCACAGGGGCCTATCTGAAGGGTAATGTAACATCTCTGCAGCATACCTCACAACCTGTCAGTGCAAGACGTCTGGACAGAGACCAACAAACTGGGGGGACAAATGGGCTATGGTAGGGACATGTATAACACATTAATCCTATACAGGGGATACCACAGTGTACACACCCTTGTCAAGATGCAAAGTGTTTCTGATATATATACAATGAGAGACCACAATATTCCATTCCACACCTTTTCCAACCTGTAATGTGACCATAACATGAACAATTAACTTGTAAAACCCAACAATATGTTAGGCCACCAAATATGGCGTATACAAACCTTACAATATGTTGGATGCATATGTGTGCACACCCTGTAAATAACAAATTGTAGGAGCAGTTTGTGATGTACTGACAGCATTCACTCTGCTTGGGTACACACCTAACATCAAGTACAGGGACTCACTGTAACAATGAATAACGGTCCACTGTCAGAGCGGTGTATTCATGACATTTGCTCAGTTGTCTGTACCAGAAGCAGCCATGGCTTGCACACATCTTAAAAAGCAACATAGGGATCTCACATTTGAAAGGTATCAGTCAGGAGTAGGGTACAACAACATTAACACAGCATTGCATATACCATGGAATACAGTTGAGACAGTCATCAAAAGGTAGATTAAATATTGGACAACAGTGCTGTTGAAAAGAACCAGATGTCCTTCCAAAACAGATAGCAGGACATGTTGAGAACTGGTCAGGGAGGCTGCCAGGAGACATGCAGCAACACTGAGGGACTTGCAGGACTCTCTGGCAAGTACTGGTTGTGTAGTACATTTGGCAACACTCACCTTTATTCTGCATAAGTGTGGCCTATGGGGTAGGGTCAGTAGATAGCATTTACCCACACCAAACAGCATGCAGAGCTGTGTACAAGTAGCAAAATATAACACCAGGTCTCCCAAAGGCATGTGTTGAAATGTGTAATGGTGTAATGAGACCAAGGTTGAAACTTACAGCCACTATCCCTAAAGCTACATGTGGTGCACAAGCAACACCTCACTTCACCTGAAGACCACCATCCACATGTTGAAGCTCACTGGTGGCAGTGCCCTGCTTTGGGGTTGCTGTTGATTAGCTGGAACTAAGCATGTAGGCATGGTGGAGGGATTTATGAACAGTTTAAATAACACTCACATGTGGGCTAAAGCCATCAAGCGTCTGCAATATGGCTGAGGATGGAGAGGGGTTTCAGCTTCCAACACGGCAATGACCTGAAGCGTACATCCAAAGCCACCTTAGAATGGTTCCACCTAAATATAATCAAAGGTATGCATTGAGCCAGATAAAGACCAGCCTTAACACCAATAGTAAAACCCCAGTGTGACCCCCACCTTCTGTGCACATGAGCTGCCCTTGCCAGCTGACAGAGTTGGGGGACCTTTGCAGGGAAGGCTGTCGAAATAATGCCAAGTCAAGATGTGCCATGCTGATACGCTCCTTCCCAGGAAGAGTGACTACTGTAGTTCACTTAACAGGTGTTTCAAAATAGCATTGGTTTAAGGGTGTCCACATGTATGCAGCCACTGTATCGTACACATCTCACTCAGTATATTTCACAACTAACACATTTGTTTGTTTCTCAATTGGATTGCACAGGTCATATGTCATATTTAAGGTGGATAATGATTTTGAATGCAGTATTGTGGTCTCATTTTATATAATACAAGAGCTTGCCATGTCAACAGGTGTGTGTACACTTATCATGTCCACGTTAAGCTTAGAAGGTTGTTGGTGTAACAGGATTTGTCTGAATATACATTCACTGCTGGCGATGAGGTCTGCAAATTAAATGTATGTCATTAATTAGTGACTTCAATCCTCATATGATCCCAGTTATGTGTCAGACAAACACATAGGGGTTGTGAGGAACAGAGCAAACATATGTGCCAGACATCTACACATTCTTCACTGATTAGTACAGTTATGATGTATGGTCTACAGTAGTTGCCACTGTGCTATACAGGTGAACAGCAATAATGTGTACATGGGTGCAGGGTGTACTAGGGGAATGTACGTCACCTACTAACAGTACTCATGCATCCCAGAGATGTATATTGTTAGTAGCAAGGATTGAGAATGGCTGCAATGCATGATGATGAGGGCTGTGTGTCATGCGTGTTACTTTTGGGTAATGTGAGGTCTGTGTTATAGCTTTGTGCCACCTCACCTGTTGTCTGTGTGGATGTCTGTGTACGTGTCTGTGTGCGTGACAGCCAACCATAATGTACAGGTATTAATTTACCTTTATTGTCTTCCCCTCACAGGTGGCAATGGGGGTTGGGGTCCCTCCCACTTGAGAACTTGGGAACTGATGTCAGTTTCTCCACAGACTGTGACAATGATGATAGCCATAGTGAGGCTCAGGCAGGGTTGCCAGTCACTGAATCTGTGCCATTGGTTGGCATCCCACTGTTGTCCACCCCATCCCCACACACAGTTACAAAGCCCGCACATACCCCATCACCAGTGGCCATAGATAATGAACGATTGGAGGGTGGTGGCATGAGCAGGCAAGTGTGGTGACAATGGCAAGTGTGTCTGTAGACAACAGCCATAGCCAGATAACAGGTGAGGTCCCACACAGGCAGACGGGCAGGGGTGATCGAAGGGGGACTGCTGCCTGGCATGCCCCTGTTACAGGTGACCCAGCAAGTGTCACACAATGCATGTTTTGGACCATCATGAAGGCACAGGCACACAGTGAACGTAACACAAGACAACGTCTCAGGGTTGTGAATGCCACTCTTCCTGCTATGCGTGACAACCTCCATGATCATGCTGATGCCCACCATTATTATGCTGAGGTCATGGATAGATGGTTGGTGAGATGATGGGAGTCCTCGACCATAGAATGTCAATCCTTGAACATGGAATGTCTGTGATAGAGCATGTGGTGGGAGTTGTCCATTGGCCATGTGGACGTAGGACAGCAGCATGAACAGCTGAGGTTTCACGTGGGTGTGCAGCTTCTCACTCCCATAGTGGCAGTACCAGCAGCATGACTGCATGGTGGTCACTGTCCATGCCACAATACAGCAGGCCATGGGCACATGGTCCTGGCTGTCCCAACAGGGATGCAGATCCAGCAGACAGTAGTCACCATCTGGGAGTAGTACTGCATCTGGCTTTGTGCCTGGTTGTGCCAGTGAGTCCCCTGGCAGGCCCAGTTCCCATGTCTGTGGCCGGAGATGGTGAACTGCACACTCTGCATTGTCCAGTCCACAGCTGTCCAACATACCCCTGTGTAGGACAGCCACATGGCATGACTGTGTACATCCATTCCCACACACATCACCATCACAGCCAGGTCACCTCCAGACTCACACACACCACCTTTGCATGGCCCATTTAATGAACAACCCCCAAACACACACATGATGTCAACCAAATGGCCCAGTCTAGGCCTCTGGGAAGCCCACACCACACCCTGTTCATATGATGATACCTGTGCCACATCCCTGTCATCCATACCATCGATGCAGGGACATGCTAATATGGGTCTGATGCACAGGGTGAATTTAGTTCAGTTTAGCAATGTAATGCTGTGTAAAGTGTTGTCAGCCAGCATGTTTAATGGTTATATGTCAGAGTGTGTAGCTGTCCAGCCATGATGCATTACTGTTGTTATTAACTCTGACAGAATGTGGCCTCCATAATGTATTCTGTTTGTCTTCTATGTGTCTGTGTGTCAGCAGGATGTGGCCCTGCAGACATTATCTACAAGGAGTATGGCAGTGTGGTAACACATTGAGTGTGTCATAGCCAGGGTACAGCTGTACACAATTAACAAGTCTGTATAATAGTTTTTGCATGTGCCATGTAGCTTATAGGGCTGAGGGGTGTATACAGTTAAGAGTATGGTGGCCATCAGCAGCTCTTGCACAGTAGACAATGGTAAGTGCAGTGGGTGGAACACGCCTCAGATTTGTAAATCCCACACACCCAGAGGGTATTGTGTTGACCCAAACACACAGAAAATGCTGCTCACACACACACACACACACACACACACACACACACACACACACACACACACACACACACACACACACATGATCACAATTGCCAGTGTTGGGTTTGAAATCCCTACTCATCTAGTTAGTGGTAGTACAGTATTATGCAGTTATCAGAGGTGGCACAGAGCTAACAGTGTGTTGAATTTCCAAAGTACATGTATAGTGAGTAACATCACGTGCCCTTGTAAGGTATGGCAGTGGGTGGTGTAGTGAGTGTGACAGATCTCATACTAATGTCATGCATGAGTGTACACACTCCCAAACACTGCTATACACACCAATGCACACACACACAAGTGTGCCAGTACTGTGATTAAGAGCCCTGCCTCCCTAACTGCTCATTCAATACTCTTACATAGTTGTTGCACACAGCACAGGGCTTATAGGTCTGCAGAGTGTGTACATATACCTCTACGTTTGATGTAAAAAGCGGCCCTCATACAGTGGAATGTAGGATGTGTGCTGGGAGTACAATGGCCTACAATTGTAATACTTGGACACCCAATGGATATATTCCTCACTCAAACACACATGCTCAGGATACTGGTCTTGCATGCACACACACACACACACGCACACACACACACACACACACACACACACACACACACACACACACACACACACACACACACACACACACACACACACACATTTGCCAGGGCTGAGATTCATAGGATCATGTGTGCATAGGTGTGTACCAGGCTAATTGGCATGGAGCCATGACAAGCCTAGCCCATGGGAGTAGCCTGGCATCATACAACCTGACATTTTTCCCAGTGTGTCTATTGACCATTGCCACATGAGTGATGGCCAGAGTGACAGTTAAATTCCCCATTCACTCATCCAAATTTCTCTTGAGGAGGGCCACTGAGGTGCTCTGACTGTATGCAACATATATTGCATTATATACCCATTTGCTGGGTTATGTACCTGTCCCCCAGCATGTTCTGTTGATTGTGATAATGAGGTTGAGATATCCATGGCATATGGTGCATACAGATCAGAGTTTCACTAGATATGGCATTCCAGCACAGCTTGCCACACATGGCATTGTCAGTCAAGCATGGATTGCCTGTAAGTAGCCAAGATGTGGGCAAGAATACTTGGAGGCATTGCACTCTGTCCATATAGGACAGCTGTTTGCAGGCTAGGGTCCTATTTGTGAGGTACACTTGTAGCCTACACAGTTGTTGCAGGTGTCTAGTGAGCTACATGGCAAATGGGCAATTGCACCTGCTGGTTGGCTTTATGAGGAGAGAGTAAAGGGAGACATCGACCTCTTCCTTACTGGATGACACATCCTTACTTATGAGATGTGCCACATAGAAGTTATTTCTGTCCACAGTAGCAATGTGGTGGCTATAAGAGAGGTCATTATCAGCCTGTGTTCCCAGGCCTCATAACGACTTCTGTGTCATTTGGACTAACAGCAATGTGTTAATTCATGGTAAACACATTGATTTCACATGGGATTGTGACACATTTCTTTCCATTCAGCCTAAGGCCAGTGTTGTGACAACAGTCGGATGTCTCAGTGGGGCCTTTATGCAGGATGTCAACATGATATGGGGTCTCAACTGTCCCTGATTTTCAGGGACGTCCCAGATTTTGACTCAAATTTTAACTCTGTCCCTCTTAATCCCTCCTAAAACTAGTGATGTTTGGAGGAAAGGTGGTGAATTACACTTAATGAATAAAGACAATAATTAAGAGTTATATACTTATTTTACTTCAGAAAATGTGTATTAATTCATATGCTCTGATTCTGTCAATGTTTCAAGATAGTAGCACTAATATTTTAAAAGTGTCCCTGATTTTATCTGATTTTTTCTTGACTTGTCCCTGATTCTGTTGAAATGTGTCCCCAATTGGTTGAGAGGTCTGTATGGGGATATACACATAGCACTCACCTTGCAATTGTCTGAGAACATAGTCAGTCAGGGTCCCTTTGTGTTGTTCTGGATGTCAAAGGCATACATGACAAACAGGAGCGGACCCATGACCAGACCCTATGGTACTCCACTCATTACTGGTTGGCAGTCTGACATGGAATCTGCTACCATCACACTGTGGGTCCCATGCATGAGCCAGTTTGTAACCCACCAAGTGACATAGGGGTTGATGTCTAGATGGCTGTGTTTGTCTATGATTCCTGAGTGGGGAATGGTATCACAGGATTAGAAGACCTGACTATCTTGTTTTTGTGTCCATACTGTTACATAGTTATTTCACATGGCACACAGCTTATAGGGCTGTAGAGTGTCCACAGTTACCAGTACAGTGGTTGACAACAGTGGGCCCTGTACAGTGAACATTTGGATGTGTACTGGGTGCGAAAAGTTTGCAAACCCCCCCCCAATGGATATGATGCACAACAAAACACATACACACAAACAATTGCTAGTACTGGGATTAGAACTCCTGCCTAACTAGTTATTTTTACTATAGTGTTACACAGTTATCAGATGCGCCATGGAGCTTATACAAGCTCACCTCATCCAAAGATACTTCTAAGGTGAATGACATCAACAGGACTACTATATTGGGGTGAGGGGAAGTCTATAGGGTGGTACACAACTCAAAACGGTATAACCTACACAGCATATGATACACACACACACACACACACACACACACACACACACACACACACACACACACACACACACACACACACACTTGCCAGTATTGAGATTAGAACCCTGCCTGTCTAGTTATTTGTACTGTAGTGTTACACAGTTACCACACACACTACAGAGCTTACTGGACTAACAAGTGGACAAAGGTGCTGATAACTGCACAGCTGAGGTAAAGTATTACAGGTGGCAGAAAGTCTGCCTTCAGTTTTTCCCTTACATCTTGCTAGTTCTTTCTGTCTTGCTCTTCAAATAGCATAATAACTTTGCACTTCAACAGGTTATTGTATCAATAAGTGTAGCACACCTGGGCGCAGTACTCGTTCCTCACAGAATTAGCCCCAGTACTTAGTAGTTATGACCATCCCTCCAGACATGATTGAAGTGCAGTTTTCTGTGCTTTTGCCCATTAACCTGGTGCACTTGTCCATTCTGAGGCACTGTTGTAACTGCCTCATGTACACAGACAACCCTCTCCTCTGAACTCCAAACACTCAGACCTGTGAGAGTTACCCCTATATTACCAAATGTGGAAATATGCACTCTCCAGCGAAGACTGCACTTGTTGGTCAAGAGAATAAGGTGAACACCGGCACAACACCATGTGGAACACATAACTCAACACAACACCCACTATGACAGCCCTGACATACACTGAAGAACCATATGACAATAAGGCATTGCATACAGACTGCCTTGATCTGGCCAAGGCTTTTGATACCATTCGTCAGTCAGGAATTGTTGCTAAACCCACCAAACTAGGCATCAACCCCTATATCAGTGGGTGGGTTGCAAATTGGTTCACAGAACACACAGTGTGACAGTGGCAAAATCCAAGTCAGACTGGCAAGCAGTCACAAGTGGAGCCCCACAGGGATTAGTACTGGGTAGTGTCCTGTCCAGCATCTGCTTCTCAGGAGTCCAGCCCAACACAGAGGAACTCTGGATGATCAAGTTCACAGAGAACTGCAAACTGGGAGCTATCATTAACTCCATATGTTATGCAGACGTCCTGGGGAAAGGCCTCACTGAGACCAGTGTGTGGTGTGGAAACCATGGCCAAAAGATTAACACCAGAAAATGCATCATCATCCCCTTTGGTAAAACACTCAGTTCCCAGTAAGTAACACATTGATGGGAGCCCAATGAACACTGTAGGCATTATAAGAGATCTGGGGCACAGATTGACAGCAACTTATCCTTCAACCAAAACATTGCCACTGTGGTCAGGAAGTCGTTTTATGTGGCACATTGCATTACCAAGGATTTTGCATCCAGGAATACAGAGGTAATGATCTCTGTCTACTGCTCCCTCATTAGACCACTCATCAGGTATTCTGGCCCATTAGCCATGTACCACAGTAGACACCTGCAACAGCTGCAGAGGCCACAGAAGCACCTCACAAAGAGGTTCATAGGCATTAAACACATGTCCTACACAGAGAGATTCAGAAGACTCCAGCTATTCTCTGTGCCATATCACATAGTTAAAGGCTATCTGTGCTTGACTTACAAAGCCATGTCTGACCCAGCTGTTTTAGACATGCTACATATAAAGACACCTCAATCCCTCCGCACCACACAATGCAAATACTTCTACCTCATTACCACAAACACCACAACATGCTAGTGGGGCGGGTCCCTCACCAAGAGACTGCACATCCCCTGGAATATACTTCCCATACTTGTCATGCAGAGCACCTAGCTGACCCTGTTTCAGAGAACTCTTGATGAGTGGATGGGTAATAGACAGTTCACCCCCAGGATCACTGCAGTGGATCTACTTGATACAGGCACTAGAAAATAACATTGGGTGCCACAAAAGCAGGACCCTTTTATGGGCTAGGCTTGTAAAGGCTCCTGTGCCATTAGCTTACTACACATTTATGAACCTATAAGGGGAATTTACATCAGCAGGACTGATAAAGTAGGGTAGTGGGTGTTAAAGTTATCAAAATACTTTGCCCTACAAACAGACACACACTTATACACACACAGACATACTTGCCAGATGTGAGAGTAGAACCCCTACCTAACTAGTTATTACCACACACACCACAGTGCTTATGGGAGTGAGGTCTGACAAAAGGGACTTCTAAGGTGAATGATATTTGCAGGACTGCTAAAGTGGGAAAGAGGAAGTATACATGGTTTGAATGGACCCAAAAGCTTTTACTTGTAAGCACACACACTTTGGCATTTTCTATGACTGAGATTAGAACTCCTACCTATCTAGTTATGTGTACTATAGTGTTTTGCAATTATTGCACATGCCACAGAGCTTATGGGACTGAGGTCTGATGAAAGGGACTTATAGGGTGAGTGATATCTGCAGGATTGCTAAAGTGGGAAAGGTGAAGTATACTAGGTTGGAATGGACCCAAAAGCTTTAACTTGTAAACACAAACACACACACACAGTTTGACATTTGCCAGGAGTGAGATTAAAGCTCCTATATAAATAGTTATTTGTACTATAGTGTCATGCAGTTATCGCATGCACCACAGAGCTTATGGGGCTGAGGTGTGACTAAAGGGACTTCTAAGGTGACTGATATCTGCAGGACTGCTAAAGTAGGGAAAGGGAAGTGTACTGGGTTTGAATGGACCCAAAAGCTTTAACTTGTAAAAACACACCCACACTTACTTTGATATTTGCCATGACTGAGATTAGAACTACTACCTACACAGTTATCACACATGCCATATAGCTTATAGGGCTGATGCCTGATGAAAGGTACTTCTATGGTGACAAACATCTTCAGGACTGCTAATGTAGGGCAATGGGAAGTGCACTGGCTGGGGAAGGGCTGCTCATTCCTAGATCCTACTGACATTTCTCTAAGTGTATGAGCATGCCCAGTCTGACTTTGTATAGTACACGTGGGACTCCATTCCAGGAATTGTTGTACTCCAGTCCAGTTTGTTTTGTGCTGCAGCCATACCTCTCACCCTGTTGGTGCAGGATATCTGGAGACAGCCTATCAAAATGTGGGGACAATGGGCCATAGAGTGATTTGATTATTTATCTCAATAATGTATGGTTTGCTAGGGTTACAGGGCTTGTTTTAGCAGACATCTGACATATATGCTGTTTGACACTGTCATGTATTGTTTCAGTACCTCATAACATACCTCCTCAGATCATCACAGTGATTCACCAGAGGAATACAGGGCAGATGATCCACACAATAAAATTATGGGCCAAATGCTATGCATTCTTGCACAATCCAGCCTGTTGAGAGGTGTGTCTACAAGGAATTGACTGCTGGAGCTGTGGAAACAGTCCAGCACCTTAGTGATATATTACAATGGTGGAATATCTGTGCATTTCTGTTCGGCATGGTCTGATTTCCAGTCCACAGTTGGGTAATATAAGTCAGACAGGATTAGGGTGACATGCAGACTCCAAATAGATTTGTAGGGGATAAGATGGGGGGTGTCCTAGGCCAGATACGTTTGCCTATAGTTACCAGTGCTTTGCATAGGGGTCTTCTCAAAGGTTGACAGGTTGACTGCACTTGGATGGTCTTGTGTGTGTCAGACTGTTTGACAAGACTGGAGGTGTGTGTTTGTCACACATGTATGTATGGCCCACCTTATTTTGCTTGGCTGGCCACATTTTGGGGTCAGGATGTTGCACAGGATGAGTGATCAGGGAAGGGTGTGTTACTCCCCATGGCTGTGGGCCAGGGTTCTGTGGGTGCAGACATGTCACCATCTTCCAGGGTTAGGACTGCCTGCAGTGAGTGCATTTCCATGTATAGACTCCTAGCCCTGCCTGTCATCTCCACAGAGTATCACAGAATGCCCACATTCATGACTCATATATCTTGTTGGTTATGCAAAAGGGTGTGGTTTTCAAGGAAACGTGTTTTGCAAGTCACTCAGGATTGAAGTCAGATATTGCTGACATTTGACATTGCAGTTTCTGACTTCATACCCATCAAACATTCCATGCTACTACAATCAACCCTTCAACTTTATTACATTATTAGAGTAGTATTTCAAATGTGTCCTTCTCTTTGGACCTTTTTTACCACATTATTCATGGCTTTGGACAGATTTCTGGCTCTCTGATACTGTCAGGTTTTCTCCTAGCAGTTAGCTGCATGGCCTTTCCTTGCCTTTTTTTAGACTGTATGTTGCTGTTATGGACCCCATGACACTCTCTAACAGGGCACTGTGGATGAGGCATTGGCATTTGCCACAGGCTTGTAGGCCAGGTGTGACAGATGCAGGCCATCTGTAGCAAGGCAGTGCATTCTGATATGTTCTCATGCTGCCAGAAGTGGACAACCCTGGGATGGCACCAGTAAGTTGACTGTGGGTATTACTGATAATTGTGTTCTATTTGTGTTGAGCCATCACTCTAGTTGAAGGCTGGATGCTGCTTAAGGCTAGGGACATGTTACTGCATTTCTATGGGACTGTGTGTGTGTGTGGGGGGGTGACACATTTGTACACAATACACATTTGAAGAGACTGTGCTGATATTTGCTCAACATATTGGTCCCATTTAGCATAGTGGTGTGCCCTATCTTTCAGACTACAGGCATAACAGTATTGACCACAGGTTAGATTGTTTTGGCATAGACATTTGTAGTTTCAGACTTCTTACCTTTCAAAGCTATACTTCCCCTGCCAGACCTGCTGTGATATCACTGTGTAAAAGTCTGTGGGTAGGGATTTCATGGATGTTGCCATGTGGGGGCCTTTGACAAGCATTTCTGTATGTTTTTCTACAACTGATCTGCTGGGTGAGGCTGGGGTTGGGTATGGGACCCCCACTTTGACTTCCATGCATGTGACCTATGACCTCCCAGTTATTTGGCTCACCACATATACTGCAGTGGTATTTGTCAACTAGGGTGGTACTGCATGGTGTGGGTAAGCCAGTACTGGGAATACCTGCTGTCCCACAGAGCTGTCAATTGTCTGCTGCTATCCCAATAAGCTACCCCATTCCCTTGCATGCTTGAATCAATGCCAGATATATGCTATCAGAATATTCCACTCCATTCATTCATTTTGAAAAGGAGACTGACTTACTTTGTGCCTGAGGCTGTTGTGAGGATGGTGCTTGAGGGCTGACTATGTCGGATGCACACAGTGCACTGCCTATACATGGTAGGGTGTAGGTGGTGTGTTGTTTGGCATCCCTTTTACTGTGTGTGTGAGTCAGAGAGAGATCAGTCCCTTGGGTCCTACAGTGTCAGTATGTGCTATGCATTGCCTCTTTGCCAAGGCCAGGGCATACTGGGCATGCCTCTGTCTGCCTACAGGGGCAGGTTCAGGATTTTCTTCCCCAAGTCCCTTTGTGCCTGTGGAGACCTTGGCAATGGTGGGGGGCTGTATGGCCCTTCCCCGTTTTGGTGCTGCTGCAGCTGTTTCTGCAGGATCATATTATGTAGCATGGCACATACTATGAACATGTGTGCACATGTGGCTGGAGATTACTGCAAGACTCCACCGGATATGTCAAGGCAGCAGAACCGTGACTTGAGCATTCCAAACACATGCTCTATAGTGATCCTGGTTTGTGCATGTGCCTCATTATGGCATTCTTGTGTGGGTGTGTGTGCATTTCTGATGGGTGTCATCATCCAAGGCTCCAGTGCGTAGCCAGCATCCATCACCAGATGGCCATATGGGATGTCCCCACTGGCAAACACCCAGTACAGCTGTGATGAATGCCAGATGTGGGAGTCATGATAGCTTCCAGGGATTCGTGATAATGCCCTGGGCATCACACACAACCTGGCAGGAACCCCTTGTGGTTTAGGTACACCCTACCCTGTTCACTGGGTGGTGCTTTGATGTGGATGTGCATGCAGTCTGTGGCACCCAGTACCTCCGGGTATTCTGCTACATGGTGGAAGAGATGCATATGGCTGGTCCTCTCCTCACAGATGGTGGGGAAGTAAATGTGCTCCACACCATGCAGTTGCATGGCATCCAGGAACTGGTGGAGTATCCTGGATGCAGATGCCTGTGAGACCCCCATGGTATCCCCAGATGGTCTTTGGAAAGTACCTGTAGCTAGTATTCTTAAGGCTACACATACCTTGGTATCCATTGGGATGAGTTCCTCTCTGCTGGCTCTGGGTCTGAGGCGAGGTTGGCACAGCTCAACAAGTTGCTGAAGTATGTCCCTGTCCACTCTGTAGAACTCTACTATCTCCAGATCATGTAGCCCCTGGTAGGTTACCCTGGGTCTGAACACTGTTTTCCTCCTCCTTGGTCTGAGTTGGTTCTTAGCATTCTCGTCCTCACCACCCTCAGCCTCTAGCACATACTGGTAGATAAAAGCAACAGCAGCCCCTAGCATGTTTTGTTAGTTTTGTCAGTTTAAAATTCCCCCAAATGTGTACACCAGTGGTATAAAGTTTGTGGGGAAAACCAGAGTGAAAGGTGTTTGCATAGTTTATAGTAGTGTGCTGGGCTGCTGCCTATGTAATTGGCTGATTCTGATACAGTCCACCTGTCAGCTATGGTTGTTCTCCTTGAATGCCTTCCTTCTGCAGTTTCCCTTTCCCATTTCCTCCCTGTTTAAGCCCTGATGCGCGCTGTGCATTCCCGGTGCTCAAATGTAAACAGTTCTGCTATCCCGTGTTTTTTTTTTTGGTTTGTTTTAGGCCAGGTGTGTGCCACGCACACCTGTTTAGCTAAAGTAAACACTTTTAAAAAGAAATGGCCCTCCCTGGATGCGCGCATGCTCTGCATTTCATGGAATAGAAAAATACAGCCTCAGACACACCCCCTTCCTTAGCTATGCTTAGCTAAGAGCAAACATGGGCCATTGAGCCCCAATGTGCTTACAGCAAGCATGACACACACCATACCTCTCAACCTGGAAACGTCAAAAATCTGGACAAGGCCCATGAAAAATAGGTACAAATCTCTAAGCTGATTAACATAACATTTGCGTACATAATTATGTAACCCCACCCACTACCGTGGAATTCTGGGATACCAACTTTCAAATGCAAACTGAAGAACAGACAACCAAAATATGGCACCAGAGTCCCCTGCAGCCATTCCACTGTCCCATACCATTACCTGGCTATTTTGCCACATTTACCATAAACACTAATGTGTGCATACTGCTTTACTTCTACAATGATTATTTGGATTTTATTTTTACATTTTATAGCACAATGCACAAACACTAAGACATCTGCTAAACAAAACAATACTGTCTCACAATGAAAATAGACTTGGCATTAAAAAGTCTCTGCCCTCGAAACTCACATTCATTAAAACAGCATTGAAGCCCACACTACATCCAAAGAAAATGCATCTGGCCAGTGGTGGATAAAGATTAACTTTGGGCTGTTTTCAAATCATAGGCCCCTTGCACACAAAACAAGAAACATACACGTGTTCTTTGATACACCTTCCTGACTTTATAATATTCCTCGTATAATACAGCACACTTGTTAGACTTAGAGCGCATTTTTAATTTATTGTTTGAACATTTTTCCAGTAGGCAATGAAACAAAATGAATGAACCAATAATGACAAAACTGGCCAGTTCAGAACATTTCCATCAAAAAAATCTACTTCCACACACACACTCACACACACTATAAAAATAGAGTGACAGTGTAAGCCATAGGGATCTTGCACAGCTTCTCACATTTAGAGCCTGCTATCACTTTAAAAATGCTAAATAAATTGCAAAAGAATATAGGAAATGTAAACTATTATCACTAAATAAAGACTTCTGATTATAGCACAGCATGAACTAAACCCTAACACAAAAAGCTTAGTCTGACATACTATGCTAATTGTAAAGTGCTTAAAACTTTACCATTCATCAAAATAAAATGACTTAAATAAATTAGTCTCATTTACAAGCCTCCCAGTACTTGGGGATGTATACGATGTTATAGTCACATGACTATTTCCAATTTTACACAACCAACACTAATTTTCAGCTTGAACATTGACTCGATGAATTTCAAATCTTATCAGAAAATGTAATGAGCTGCTGATTTACAATATGAATAAACATTTGAGAGGATACTGAAACTATTAATATATAAATGAGTGAGTGAAATGTTAACAGACTCTAGAGCAGCTTTATAAGTAACTTTAAATTATTTTCAACTAGTAATTAGACTAGTAATCCATAAACAAATTAAACTGAAATGATGGATACAAGATTACATTTTCCATTAAGAATTCTCATACACACACACACACACACACACACACACACACACACACACACACACACCAAGTTGAAACGTTTCCCCCAATGAGATCCCTTCAATCAGCAGTCTGTCCAAGAAAAAGTCTTAGCAAGCCAAACAGGTAAATTAAAGATACCTTTTTCTCAAAAATTACTGTTAATTAAATGAGAGTCAACTACAGTGTCTGCTAAATTCTGAGTCCCGCTCAGTCTCTGTGAAACATTCGCGTTAAGTGGAATCCGTCCTTCCTTCCTGTTCACTTGCTCTGAAGTGTCCGAGGTTAACGGAATTCCAGAAAAATAAAGAAATGCTTGGCTTGTGCCTAATATTATATAAAGTGTTATTCTCATGTAAATTATCAGAGGTCCCAGTGGAACTATAAACATTTCAGTCAGGAATACAGTCACCAAGGTGATAAGGCTGCTGCAAAAGATGTTCAATAAACTTTGTAAGCTCGTCCTTCAATGTACTCATGTCAACAGCAAGATCCTCCAATGAAGTTTCCAGAATGATACTCATCATGGGTTGACTTTCACCAGTGAACTCCATGTTACCCGACCAATACACCCAACCAAAAAGAATAACAAAAAAGAAAACCAGCGTTCACACTCTTGCGAAAGCAAGAACCTTTGTATCTGTGGTATTTCTTGCGATAACTTAATAGGAGGCTGGTGTTAGCAAGTGGGACATTTTGTAGTACAATTTTAGCTGTGAGAACGCTTTGTTTAAAGTAACCGTATGTTTACAGAAGGGTAGGGTAGTGACACACACACACACATACACACACTAGAATACCTGAAAGCAGCTCTGTAGTTCTTACCTGAAAGCTTTCTCAATGTTTCCAATGGCAGTCCTACAATGCAGCAAATAAATCTCACTCGCACAAATAGTCCCAGAGTTTCCAACAGTCCTGGTCACTCGCAGAATTTCCAGTATCAGCAAATAAATGCAGTGCAGTCCCACTCAGGCAGGTGCAAGTGCACCACCATTCAAGTCCTTCCTGGTTCCTGTTCCCGTTCACAGATAGGTTCATAGGTTCATAGGTTTATACTAGGCTATCTGCCCTAAGGCATTTATAATACTGTGCCCATTAGTTTGTTGTGCCTCTGTCCAGCAGTGACACAGAGATGATTTCTCCCATCCACAGGTCTAGATTTCTCTTGAACAGAGTCAGCGGTGCTCTGCCTCACATGGACTTTATTCCACAGCATAGAAAGTCTCTGAGTGATAAATCTATCCCTCCAGCACATCCTATTTATATCCATGCTAAGGTTTAAGTCGCTTGCTCTAGTGGTTTTGGTGGATTTGGATTTTTGAGGTGGAGCATGTCCATTAATTCGGTTGGACATGGCCTTGTATGTCAGGCACATGTCACCTCTGAGCACTGAATAGAGCTGGAGTTTCTTCAATCTGGCAGCATATGACAGATTTTGGAGTCCCTTTATCCTTTTGGGTGGAACTTTGGGGGGTCTCTCAATTGCTGCAGATGTCGGGTGAGATACATCCCGAATGGGGCATTGTACTGATCATTGGTCTGATAAGTGAAGAGTTCAGGGGAACAATGACCTCACTAGATCTGGATGTGAATCCCTTCATGATCAGGTGGGCAATGTAGAAGGTCTTTCGTGTCAAAAGAAGGCCACACTCAAACCTGGGTCCCCCTCCCCCTGAACCTCTCTCTTGTGTTTAGTGGATTGCCACCATATGGTAGCTTGGGGTTACCTTGTTTTGTATGACTATACATTTTTGGCGTTTAACTTCAGGCCATGGCTCTGGCACCAGCTATCTGTTTTTCTGAAGGATAACCGTGTCCGATGCACTTTCCTCATTGGCACCCAGTTTGCAGTCGTCTGCAACCTTTGTCAAAGTCCTCCCATGTTGGCCTGTACTTCTGAGAAGTAGATGCCAAACCATAGGGTGGGACACCACTTGTGACCGGCTTTGAGTCAGACACAGCGCCAGCAACTCTAACCCTGTGGGTTCTGTGCTTTAGCCAGTTAGCAACCCAACTTGAGATATATGGATTTACATTTAAGCTGTAAGCTGGTAATTTTCTACAATACCTGAGTGGGGTATTGTGTCGAAAGCCTTTGCAAGGTCAAGGGTAGGCTGTGGACTGCCTTTCCCTCATCAATGGCCTTGGTGACTGTTTCAAGAAGTCAACCAAGTTCTCAAAGGCATGATCTTCCCTTGACAAAGCCAAACTGGGTCGGGTCCAATGTCTGCAAGTCCCTATATCTTTGTTTATGAGCTCCATTATGATCTCTCCATAGCTTTGCAGACTAGACTTGTTATCCTGTGGTAAGGCTGAGATTAAACAGCTGCCTTATGTGCGGGTTTAATTCCTCATTTAGCTCGTAAGCACACAGCCGGGGACACCATCCGTCCCATTGATGCTGTGTGAGATGTCCAGGAGGCTACACTGGCTGGGATAGTTATCTCTCCTTTAGTTTGCACTGAACCTGCAGTATGTTGGCAATGTCTGTGGGTTCAGTGATTTTTGTATCATTTTGGACTAATTCTGAGCATATCTGGGGGAGTTTCCCAGGTTCCTACTGAAAAGGCCTTATGATTGTCCTTTGAATCCATGGCAATTTTTCTCTCAAAATTGGCCTTAGTTGATTTTATGTGTGCTTTTTTACTAATAATGATCAGGGGTGACTTCCCTTTATAGATTTTGTTCTATCATGTAATAGCTTTCTCCTCTTATTGTAAAGTTTGTTAATGGCTGGGGTCCACCAGACTGGACGTTTGCCCTTTGTGGAAACAGTCTTGGTTTTATTTGGGATTGCCTGATCCATGCAGTCCTGGAGGTGTTCATAGAAGGCATTTGTGCTTGGGTTGTGGTTTCCTCTGGCTCAGGGGCCTTGAGGATACCACACACAGTCTTTGTAGTGTGGTGTTTTTTTTTAGAAGTTCTTCACTATGGTCTTTTTGTTTGGGGTGGGGGCGGGGATGTGTTTCCAGTGAGATTAGTTTATGATCAGATCTCACCAATGAGGATATACTTCGGTGTGGAGCATTTTTTGTCCATGTTTGTGACAATGAGATCTAGTATATTTTCTCCTCTCAACAGTGACTAGCTGTTCCATGGCATTTGAATTTATGAACTCCAGGAACCGTTGGGCTAGAAAGTTAGGGCTTGAGTAATGTTCCCAGTCTATGTTCGGGTAGTTGAAGTCACCCAATATGATGGTGTTTGGAGATACATTTATACCCTCCAGTGTCTTCAGGAAGGCTGTGTGGGGTTCCTGAGTTTGAGAGGGTGGCCTGTAGCATGCTTTGCACCTGGATGGTTTCACCAACCTGGAGGTGTGGGTATCCTTTATGAATATGGATACACCCCTCCTTTTGTGGGTGTGGTCCGGTTTTGGGGGCCGCATGCATGATATGGTAAAACCTAATAGTGCCGGGTGCTCTCAGGAGCCTTGAACCAGGTACAGCACAGACATCGATGTTCTCCATACTGAGAAGGGCCTCCCTCAGTTTCTTCCCATTTTTGTTTTCTAGGGTGGTAGATCCAATTCCACAGCTGGAAAAGCTCAATTCCGACAGGCTGACGGCATTGACGTCATCACGTACGTGATGACATCAGGTCGAATAGCGAAAAAAAATTAAATAAAAGCTGGGAAAAATCAGAAATGAAGGGGTGCCACTCGGGAATCATGGCACCCCATTATTTGGACCCTAAAACTAGTTAAAAATGAGTAATTCGGGACAGTTGAGAGGTATGACACACACCCTTTTCATGTTAGCTGCTCCGCCTCCTGTCTACACTGTGGTGTTAGAGCACCTACATGGTTAGGTGCAGTCTGACACTTAAAATAAATGTGTGATTCAGTATAAATCCCCTCATTTGCATACACCACTGCCTTATGCCTGAGTTACTACACTTACGCTGAGCCTTTCCCCTTACCAACCACTATTCCCTGGTTGTTGTTGTTGTTGTTGTTTGTCTTTTGGCTTTTCCCGGTTAGGGGTTGCCACAGCGGAACTTTGGTCCGCTAATGATTGGCAGTTGGTTTTTATAGTGTCGAGTTGCCAGCCCGACGTCCAACCTTCAACGAAGGCATGCCCATTCAACGCATGTCTTTCGAACACCCACTCGACCGCGGGGAGGACATGCAGACTCCACACAGAAGGCACTCCCAACCCAAGCCGAGAATCGAACGGGAGAACCTCTTGCTGTGAGGCAACCACTATTCCCTGGTACTGTTTTCATTCTGCATGCCATTGACTATAATGGTAAAATGCAGATTTCTCTCAAAATTGATTTTTCCCCTTTTTTATTTTCAGCATGATCCCATTTGCCTGCCGCTGCCCTATGCTTAAATGGCCAAGATCTGCCAAAAAAAAAAAGTTTTATTTTAAAACATTTTAACTATTTTTCATGCCAATGGCCATATATTTGGTCATTGGCATTCCTAATAAATGGAATACATGCTTTATTTGAGGCTGTCATGCCTCTGCTTTCTTATTTGCAGAAACATATTCAGCTAGTAACTGAATATATTTCTGCAGGTTACACTATTCCTGTACGAACATCTGCCTGCTTACTTGCTGAATCGCTAAATCACCTCATTTACATGCTTTTCACCAGCAAATGAGGTAATTAGCATAAGGCAATGGTGTTTGTGCAGGAATAGTGTAGGAGCGCTTGTGCACGTCCCAGGAGCTCTGTACTGAATCGCTCAGCGGACATATTGCATGCAGCAGCGTCTGCACTATTCCTGCATGTCATGCAGGTCTTAACGAATCCCAGGGATAGTATCAGACTATAGTTTTTACATCTTCTTGCAGATCTACTGTTAAAGAGGGAGAATATTTTTTATATTGTTAACCAGTTGGTATCTGTTTTATATGTACAGATAAATCATTTTTACTCAAGACTACATCTTTATGTAGATATGTTAATACCTTTAACCAGAAGTTAGGTACTGTCTGTTTCTATTACTTCTCATTTTGCATCCTCCTTATTAGAAATTCTTGCAGTTTTAACTCGTCTATTATTTTGTCATATTTGTTATGTTTATCAGGACTTTCATGAATAATTCTCCAAAATGTCTAATTTTTCTTTTAAGGAGGTTTTAATATGTATTTTGCTTTTCTTTTCGGTTGTCTATAAAACCTTTTGGGCCATCAATGAATTCCTTGTTTTGAACTTTTCTTTTATATTTGTCTCTATACCTTCTATATTTTTCTATTTGTGCTGATATTTTTAGTTTATTAATTGAAATTTTATTTGATAAATCTTGAGGATTTTGATATTGCATGTTGCTTTTACCATGTCTATCTTTTTAAGAATTTTTGACGATATATTCCTTTTTTATATTCTTCTAACAGTAATATTTCTTGCATTAGTTGCTTTATAGGTTTCTATGTTTGATGCTTCCATGGTAACATTTTACTTGTTCCTTCTTTTCCTTTATTATTGTACATTTTTGTGGTAACATTAATCTGTTATTAGATTAGCTGCACAATAGTATATTCTAAGTACTTCTTTTATATCACATGAATTTCTCTTAATAGTCTCAATTACTTTCTTCATCTGTTTTACCAGTCTTCTAACATATACTGGATCTTATTTATCTCCTGTAATCTTTCATTTCTGTTAATATGTCTGTCATTGCTTTACAAAATCAAGCATGTCCCCCCTCTGATCAATTTTGGAAGGGGTACATTTTTGCTGTTTCTAACTCTTCCCCTTATTGTGCAATTCTAAACTGACGTTTATGTAAGTCTCCTATAGAAGCTTCCAGAATAACATCCTGTGGCATATCTTATGTAGATGCATTCTGATTCATCTGCTGCTCTTCCATCTTTGGACTCATTGGCCTATCATGTTGCAATATTGCCGGTGTCAGACTTTGCACACTAAATCCTTCAGTTCACAACTGGTCTGTCAATTCAATTTCTATTTGTTTAATTTCTGCCTTGTTAAATCTATTTTTATCAATTACATGTCATGTTTTTGATTTTTTTATTGTGAAATTTACCATATCCAAATGTCTTTGCTTGTATTTCTATTCAAATATCTTTAAAGTTGCATTTTTTGTATTGATTATTTTTTGTGCTTTTTTTCTGCATAAATATTGCACCATATCAGATTTTTCTTGCCTGAGTCCATGTTTCTTTTTTATAACCTTTGATAACTTGGATATGTTAACAACACCACTTAAGTACTTGCCTTAAATCACCCTCCCATTGGGTCTCAATGTCACAGCCAGAGAATCTAAAACTGAACCACTGGCAAAATACATTGATTGCAGACCTATTTTTTGTTGTTGTTGATTAGTCCAATCACACTTTAAAGGACCCACATTTCCTGAACTGATTAATAAGTATTGAAATGAAAGGGATTTATTTCTTTGTAACTTTCAATGCAATAAATGCATTTTCAGTTTTACTTCATAGGATTTGTTAAGAAAAACTGTTATGATTGTGTTAATAAGTTAGAGCTTGAAGGAATGATGGAATTCATGGAAATAGTTTTATTTGGTAATTATTTATTTTTGATGAGGATATGATAAAACAGATGTAGCTATGGAGATGGCATGTACCTCTTTGTATGCAAATTTTGTAGCATAGTGGCAGGAAAAATGTTTTGTATTTAGCAGGAAATTTATTTTGTATTTAAGAATAGTTCATTCCAAAAGTGTGCTACATACTACATATTTTTAGATTATATTTTTGTAGTATGGCCAGGTACAGTTGTACCAATTCAAGAATTTAACTACCTGTAACACAACACTGAGATTTAATATTTGCATACACTGATTATCTGGAAAAGATAAGACATTTCAATATAAGTGTTAAAAATGATGTTAACAGTGACAGTGAAACTAATCTGTACAGGAGACCCATTATAGTAACTATTTTACTAGTTTACTATTTACCACACTGACCAAATCAGAAACAAATGTTTAGTCATCAGGCAGTTGATTAGCACTTCAAGGTTAGTTTCAGAGGATTTTTTATTATAAGTGCAGAAATAACCAGGTATGTTCACAGAGTGGGATAGCCTAAAAAAACTGTTAAAGAATTAGTTACAGGGATATATGTAAGGAGTGCTAAATAAATATGGACCCATTATTTAATATCAACTAGGTACAAGGAACCAACAGTAAAACAACAACAGAAGTGATACAGAATTTTTAATTAATATTTTGATTACTAAGAATTCCCAGGACAGTAATTTGATTAAACAAGTTATTTCTAAGAACTGATTTGTATTAACATAGTTGAGGTTACCAAATCAAGTTACTGGGTAGGCCTTCCATATTGCATTTAGGAGAAGACCTAATTCGAAAGGACATATAAAGGTCTAGGTGGTTTGCATCCTGTGAATTACAAATAATGTATGTATATCAATGTTTCTGAGAATGGTGAGATTGTTTCTTTGCTCACACTTTGGAAAGGAGGGGGTATATTCAAATATAATATGGCATGGCTAGTTAATTTAGCTTGCTGCAGTTCTTGCAATACATTTTATTTAAGTAAACAGAGAATCTGCTATTAAAGAGAATTTATCAACACAATATTAAAATGTGATGATGTAAATGTTTTGGCTAAACATTCTATACTGTCAAACTTCCATGCTTTTTTACTTAAGAAAATGTTGACATCTACACAAGGGATACAGATTGGAAGACCAAGCTTGAACATCTTGTCCTAACAGTCTAGAGCCAGTGCTACCTCACTTTTAAATCCTGGGACACATGCACCTAATATTCATTTTTTTTACCTACTTTTCTTCATGATATATAAACTACAGTCTATATACTGTTGTATTGGTAAGATTTTGTAAAAACAGGATACACCATGTGAAGGTGCTCATCAAGACTTGAAGATGAATTCAGTTTCAGCAATGCTACACTTCTTCTCTTGCTGCTTCAAATTCTCCATTCAGTTCCCCTTTCATTCCCTTTGATAAAGTTTATGTTTTTGTAGATCTACTTGATGGGGTCTGTAATAGAGGTATATTTTGATTTATTTTTGGCATCATTATTTTCCTTTTATTATACATCTTATTAATGCAGACATTCAACCAAGGATGATTATTTTGCAGGGTTCCTGTCAGAAGAACAAAGATGCATTATGTTGAATGCGTCTTCGTCGAACTGTAAATGTCGAAAATACAAAATGACGAAGCGGCTTTTAAGCGAATTCTTTCCCTGGGAAAGAAGTCATTTGGCTACTTCCATCACTTTGCCATTTTCAGCACTGTAGTGCGATCTCGGAGTGGTATTTTTAAGTAGGGGGTGTGGGGTGCATAGTGTTTAGTGTGTTTTATTTATTTATTTATTTTTTTGGGAGCAGCAAATTTTTTCCCTGGGAAAAAATTTGCTGTTCTTGCTGTTCGCTCTTTTTTGTTTTAATTCTTTTGTGGTCGATATAACAGCGTTCAATCTTTTGATCATTCGCTGTTATAACATAGACCCTATTTTACATTCCCCAATACATTTGGTTCTGATTGAGATATTTTAGTTTATGATGCTTCTTAGATGTGAGTAAAGTTCACTGACACAAGTGAAAACTGAGGCTACATGGGGACTTGAAATGTTTGCCTTTTATAGTTCTTGTATTCAGAAGTATATACTGTGGTAGGTTCAGATGCCTTAAAGGATATTACTGATCTGTTTTCAGACTTGACCAGAGATGAGAATAGATGTAGTCAAGGAAGAGAGAAGTGATGTGGCTTTGCTGGCTTTCATCTCTTCGGGGAAGAGGGTAGGGCAAATGTCCCTGTGGTTATTCCTGCTGTAAAATTTCTAGTGGGGACCAAAGTCCATTGAAATTGCTGCATTCAAGAAGAAATGGCAGTCTTGTGGATTTATGAAAACTTCAGAAGAGTAACATGTCCCCAAAGGCACCCATTCACATCAATCCCTAGGGTGATTATGGGCATGCACAGAAGGATTATGACCTTAAAACTGCAGAAATCCTCCTCTCTGATCTTTGATGGTGCCACTTCCTGATGCTCAACTCTCATTTCCTGAAGGAATGCATGGACTTTATATGGGAGTGCAGAAAAGGAAGTTTGCTCATCCCTTAGGTGGGGAGAATAAACACAGCTGAAAAGCTACAATTTAGTAAGTATATACATACTATTGTCATAGCTAAAACAAATCCAAAACTTGACTTCTTCTACAGGATCAAATATTTTTGTTAACTACTGCTCTGCTCTGCTACACTTTCCAGTACAACTCCACTTGCTGCCTTCATATTTATATTTTGCATATGTCTTCACAAACATCCAGTCACTGCTTCTACAGAAATTAGCACAGGGTTATAATAGGATAGCAGTCAACTTTGTCATGTTGTTACCATGGCAGACTTCATCACTGGGTATTTCTTTGTAGCGTAAAATTGTTAGAGTTCAATCAGCAGCTATCTTCACTTGAGGCAAAATTAATCCATAAGTCAGCATATCCCATCTTTTACTACAATTATGAACTAGTACAAATGTTGGCATGATCTTAAATCTTCCGCAGGACATCTGTCTCATATTCCTAGGTCATGATGTCAATATGGTGATGCACATTACCTGAGATATGTCAGTGAACTCATGAATTGGGATCCCCTATACTTTAAGGTGCCTATCAGAGAAGCATGCATTCAAACTTCCATTGAAGGATTATTTTTCTACTCACTGGATGTGCCATTATGGTGAACAAGGATAAATGAAAAAGAGTACCTCACCTAAACCTAAAATTATTACATCTTCCAAGTAAAACAATTTTTTTGGTTTTTGGTATATATTTTTTTAAACGATCTATATATTATTTGACCACACTGGGTGGATCTGATTTCTCCAAAGGTGACTGAGAAAGGCACCACATACACTTGAGAAGAGGGGACAGGGCCTCTTGCTGGCAATGTCCATTATGGAGGTGAGAAACAGTCAGTGGGACCAATCCATTGCACCCCACCTTCCTTACATAACCAAGAATTTGTAGGGGTTTAGGGCATAAATAAAATATCATTGAACCCACCTGATGGCTGCTTACACAATGGTCTCTATCAGTTGACTCTCACCCTCAGAGACAAGGGAATGACTGGATCTACTGGCTGAGGGGAGACTTATAACTGTCAAGAAGTAGAAGGAAAGAGATTAAAAAAAAGTTAATCCATTCTTAGTCTTTGTGTTTGTGCATTAAGCTATTTATTACCAAATCTGCTATGACTGTTGATCTGATTTGTCATTGGCTGGCATTAGATCATGTATCACCACTGTTATTGGTTTTAGATATTCTCCAATTTAATATACCATTGTTATGCTAATAACTGACTTTGTAGGCTACATTTTCATTGCTTTTTATTTT
The DNA here is from genome assembly GCF_019279795.1 of Protopterus annectens. Lineage (NCBI taxonomy): Eukaryota > Metazoa > Chordata > Ceratodontiformes > Protopteridae > Protopterus > Protopterus annectens. The sequence continues at coordinate 1,472,794,739 of NC_056725.1, forward strand.
TCTGATCAATATGATTATTTTATATCAATAATATTTTATTAAGAGACACAATTAGCCACAAACACGCGCACGCACGCGCGCACACACACACACACACACACACACACACACACACACACACACACACACACACACACACACACACACACACACACACACACACACACACAGATATCTGATAAAAATTATGTCCCGAGGATTTAAAGAAATAGCCCAGTGTGCATTGGAAATTAGCACAATGTCAAGAAAATGTGATCCAGTGACAAGTATAGCCACAATGAGGAAAACCTCATTATTCCCTTTGCTGCATCTCTGAATCAAACACTACAGGTGTCAGACCTGACCTAGCAGCTTATGTATTGCATTAGATAAGCACCCCATACACACACACACACACACACACACACACACACACACACACACACACACACACACACACACACACACACACACACACATACACACTCACAGACCCAAGTCCAGTCATTAGCAAACAACCCTCCACACTCAGTCAGTCATACTCATTGAAGGACTCAGACATACACGCACATGCACAATTCAACACACACAGACACACACACACACACACACACACACACACACACACACACACACACACACACACACACACACACACACACACACACACACAGACACACACACACACACACATACCCCCATACATGCACACATACACATTCATTCAGCCTCATTCTTGCCCTGCAGAAATGCACATACATGTCCACGCATATATACATGTTAGCACCCCACCCCCACATTTTTGTTGAACTTTCCTGCAGTGTGAGTACTCTGTAGGAATGAATGAATGACCACCGCATTTTTATGGTGGTCACCTTCTCCTAATGTAAAATGGGCATTTCTGGGAAGAACACATAGCTCATTAACATTAGCCACTCCCATGTACTGTCACATTAGTATATAGAAGACTACTCCCAGTGATGGTGCCCTGACAAGGAGTAAACCTCAATAGTACAGTGGGCTCTGTATCAATAAGGTTAGCATGCTGTAGAAACCTTCCAAGCTAATGTTTAACATTGTTTAATGTTTAACATTGACCTAAGCCTTTCTGAATCCCAGGGCAAATAAGCAATGTTCAAACAAATATAAGAGAATTCAGCTATTTGCATCTTTTACTACACACCCAAAATATAGAAAAGCTTTAGATAATATTAATGATTAAAAGAGTTACTGTTATGTTCAAGACAAAAGAAAAACAGTGTAAACAGTGTAATCATTAAAAAATGCCATTTACGTATGATATGAAAGCAAAGAAGTCACAATGCAGGAATAACTTTGTATTTAATTTTGTATTTTTATCTGTCAGAAATTTCACTTGTATCATGAATGCTTCCCAGTATTTTAAAATTTGGAAAGTGAGCTTCCCTTTTTTCCAAACCTGAAATTTGGTTTTAAAATTGGCTATTAGTTTACAAGCTTTCAGATTTATTAGCACTACATGAGCAAAGTTAATCTAAGACATATTTTTCAACTGTCAGAATACATGGCAATAAGATTTAGGATGAAAAATCTCTACGAGAAATCCTCCATAGAATATATGAAAAATCTAACAGGTTTAGTTTCAGCTATATAAACTGGCATAATAGGAGAGCTTCAGTGCAACTCCAAAATATGTGTAAAACATCTACATTTATGGCCTGACAACCAGACGGCAGGGCTGAATATCAAGGGAAATAAATATCCCTCTTAGGCAGAGTCACGTAAGCATTGTATACAGTCATGAAGTGCATATAACAGAGATTATAACAAGAGCTATAACTACTACAGGTAAACAACAGTCGCACAATAAGTAAACAATGTAAAACAAGTACATAGAAATGTTGTTAAAAGTCAGTTTTTAATTCCTGCTAGGCTTAATGATAACGACGACACCTTATCTATAGCTCTTAAAGAAATGCGTGCAAATCATTAGAACAGAGGCTATTTAAGTGATGAAACTCATAATGTGATTAAAGATGTTTATCCACATTGACATAATTATGCAAAGCCCTATTTTTCAGACTAAGGGAATCAGATAAAATGAAATAAGGAGGATTCATTTTCTGACAATTTTAGGATGGTTTTGACATAGCCTAGTAATATTAATTTGGTTTGTGACACTGTGACGAAGAATTGGTCCATTTTAATGGTCAATGAAGGGTTTACGAAATTATTTAGTGATCGACGTAGTTTTTCTATTAAAAATGGGTCACCTCATAATCGTCAATTATGTTATAATTTTAATAAGCGCTCTCATCCTATCTCTGAAAAACGAGGTACTTATACTTGTAAGTCTTATAATGCGTGTAGATATATTTATTTTACGTTCACTTTTATACATCCTGACATGGGTCGTACATATAAATTTAACTTCTTCTGATTGAAATAGTACTGATTTGGTATATTTACACCAATGTATAACCTGTAAATGCTTTTATGTAGGCAAGTCTAACCGTACTTTCAAAGAATGTATACTAGAACATCTATATGATATTAGAAAAGAAAAGAAAAGATGTTTAATGCATTAGTAAAACATGTATGTACTGCAGGTAGAGGACATTCTTTTATATTTTTTTGTTTTACAACTATTACATATAGGTTTGAGGGGTGGTGATGTTTCTAATCAAATGAAATATATAGAACTCAGATAGATTTTAGAATTGCAAGGTGATAAGGCATTAGGCTTGAATGACATTGTCCCTTTAAGGTCTATTTTGAAATCCTGTCCACTTGCTCATTAATTGAATATTTAAAAATCTTCTTAACTGATGATTTTTTGGTCTGAAGAAGCACCTACTTGGTGTGAAAGTGCTTACATTATATTAAATTCCTTTTGTTTTTATGCTTGTCTGTGTTAACTGTTTTTTTGTTCTTAAAAGGAATATGTCTTAAATAATCCTCCCAAATATAATAAAAGATATCATCATTATGTAAGGATGTATCATATTTGATCCACATAGAAAAAAATGTATGTTTTTCTTATGCACTTTTCATATATCTTAATGCTTTTCTCAGGTAGAACTCCACAGAAAGTAGGATGTAAATAAATAAATAAATGACAGTCTGAGAAATCTGAACATTTAAGTTACAAGTCAGACAGCAGAGTGAGGCAGTGGTTAGCACTACTATCTCATACATCTCAGTTCTCTGGTTCATTTCTTGGCAGGGCAGCCAACTATGAAGAGTCTGCATGTCCTCACCATGCCTTTGTGGGTTTAGGCTCATAGGTGTATATTAGGCTAACAATTACAGGGGCCTTTTTAAGAGTAGCCATGTATCCCAAATGAATTTGACATGTTTTGGTACCCTAAACTTTTTTTAAGTGTTATAGTTAGGCTACAGCATGGGTGCTCAGATATTTACAAGCTGCCTCTGTCCATTAGAGATACAATCGACAGATTGGGGTGAATTTCTGATTCTGCATCCACTGGTCCAAGTTGCAATTGAAATGGGTCAGGGAGCAACTCTGCTTCACATGGATGGGGAGCCTATTCTAGAGAAGGGTAGTTTCTGAGACAAAACAGTCCCTCCAACATGTTGTATTTATGTCCCAAGCAAGGCTTAAGTCCCTAGATCGGGTAATTCTGATGCTATTTATTATGCAGATGTAAAGAGATTCCATCAGTGTGGAACTAAGGATGCTTTGCATGCCAGTCATAGATTGCCCCTCAGCAGTCTATAGGATACAGAGTATAGATACTGAGCTTTGAGATGATCTGTGTAGGACATTTTGTGTATACCCTTTATTCTTTTTGTGATGAACCTTTGTGGGTGTTCCAGTTATTGCATGTGCCAAGACAAGTACATACCAAAGGGGGCATTGTACTCAATGACTGGGCTGATGAAGGCTGACTACAGTGGAAGGATGACTTCCTTGGACCTAGATACAATGCCCTTGCTTATAAGTTGCATAACACAGAATGATTTCCTTACTACCATAGATACATGACGACCAAAGGCCAGGTTACTGTCTACATGCATCCAAAAATTCCTGACTACTGCATGTACTCTTAGATGTGTGATATAATTGTGGTAGTTTCCAAGGATAGCTAACTTCCCAAAGGATATTATAATATATTTCTTGGCACTGAGGTTTATACTGTGGCTCTGGCACCAGTTATTTGTCTCTGTCAGCCTGTCTTGGAGGATATTAGTGCTTTGGTGGTATTCTGTGACTGCACCTAGTTTGCAGTCATCTGCAAACTTGATCAGCCAGAGACCCTTGTTGTTGGATTTGCCTTCAGAAAGGTAGATGTCAAAAAGAAGAGGATCCAGCACAGTGCCCTGAGGGGCTCCACTAGTGACCAGCCTCTTTGGGCAGGTGGACTCCCTATTCTAACTTTTTGGTTCCTGTCTGTGAGCCAGCTGACTATATAGCAGGTGGCAGTTCTACTAATTTGTCTAAAATACCCAAGTCAAATGCTTTGGCCATGTTAGGATAGACAGTATGCCATTGTCTGTTGCTTTTGTGACCTTCTCAAATAGGGTCACTGAGTGCTCTAGTCTCTTACAGAAGCCTAAAGATATGTTATTAGGTGAAGTTATGCAATTTTATAGTGTGTGTATGTCTGCATGTGTGCATGAGTGTGCATGAATATGTGTGTTTGTGTATGCATGTCCTGTATTGGACTGGCATCCTATCCAGAATTAGTTCATTATCTAATATCTACTGAGAGTGAGGACCCTAAATAATATAAAATGGCTACCAGAGAATGATTGAAGTCACAAGTCTATACCTGACCTATACAATGTGGGCTGCATGTAGGGATAATCACTACATACATACTTTCAGTGCTCTAATTTTGTGACTAAGATGCGTGAACAAAACTGGTATTGAAATCCAGCCTGGAATGTATTCTTGCAGTAACTTCAGAATTACTTCACACAACAGGTTTGTGTAATGCAATGTTAGAATTCATGAAGTAGGGCCTGAGGCATGGAATGTTGAACACCTGGAATTAACACCTGGAATTAAATTGCTCAGCAAATAGTAAAATTGTAGCTTTTAGTCAAAGTACCATTTGAAATGCCATGAAACTAGAAACAAATGTATTTTACATCATTTAACATCAGCTCATATCATTATAAGATGAAATACCTGCCTTCAATATGATGAATCTTGGCCCCCTGGTAAACTAAATGTGAAGTAAAGGCTGCAGATGGCAATAGTGGGATGATTAAGAAGCAACAATACATGTTTTTATTCATTTAACAGAAACTGGTCTAAAAAGAACAGACTGATTTTTATCTTCTGTAATGAAATTATGCTAGAGGTTTGAAGATCACCAGTACCAGTATTATATACCAATGTGGGAGGCAGGTAGGAAGGGGATGTTTGCTTACCTGCAGTCTTCTGTTTTTGACATTTAAGGACATTGACCGTTTCTTGTTTTTTTTTTTTCTGTCTTGTATTCCTACTGGTAGGCTGACACTTGTTCATGTTATGAAATGCAAGTTTTGATACTGGAGAAATGGGCAACATTTTCTAATGTCACCACTTTATGTGACATGTGAAGAGAGTATGAGACCACAACTACTATGGATTGGGCAGGTGCTGAATTTGTTTACAAAAAAACACTCATGCAGTAACACTAACAGTCATGGTCATATTCTTGAACTAGGTGATCATTCACTAGAGCATTAGGGATCTCCCATGTTATTATTTTGATAAATATGTGACTAAAATGTTGTAATCATATATGTTGAATTTAATAATGGATTAATTATTTCATATACATGGCATTTGACATATTAGGATGTTTATTTATTTAATTACTGTGTAATGTAACATGTCCAGATCTTCAGAAATGAAATCTGGAGTATATCAGACTACAGTGGCATTAACAATTGCTTCTTGATGTGGACTGTCGGCTGTTAAAATAGGCAGATGAAATGAACAGCACATATTTGTGTATGGAGTGGTCATACCAGAGATTAATATACTTTACCATTATAACTTTTGTCAGTAAAGTCTTTTGACTTTCAAAAAGTGTCACATCACAGATATCACTATTTATCAAAGACATGCTGCAGCTATTCTAATAGTTGATTGCTCAGCATTACATAGAAAGTATAATTTACTACCACAAAGAACCCCACATGTAATCATTGCAGTAAACCCACCATGAAGTCAGGAATATAAGAAGCCTTGCAGAAGATGACAGTGTATAAACTATACAGTGATGCTGTTCATCTCTTACCTGTATAGCCAGAGCAGCCAGTATTTCATATTACCACCATACCCCTATTCCCACCCACCCCCTCTTTCATTACATTTATGCTATCTAATCACTCCCACCACTTTACTTAAACAAATCAGTACCCTGACTCAATTAAGCATCTCTATACCACGACCACATAGCTAGTCACCTCATACTACTAAACTCCTGTGTCTAATATTCGCATGTTAACCTATACCTACATACACATTTCACCTTAATTATATAACTTTAATTTCCCCATTCTTCCTAATAATTATTATTCCATACTATTTTTAACTATTATCAATACATATTTCTCTAAAGAGCCACCTAACTTTATTTAGCCATAATTTCAGCATACGTTATTTTAATTTAATCGTGATCATTATTTATATTTTAACTTTCTTTGTCCTCAGTCTACTTGCACATACCACCTCTTACTATCACACTAATCCCATTTCATCTCCTCATCATGCCACTACCAACACTAGCATAACTAAATTAACACCATTGAACTTCCACATTTTCCCCTCCGTTTTTCACATAGCTCTCATTCACCACATTCCTTTCACCCTATTGCCAACACATCAAACTAACAAGCCATACTTAATATACCACTTATATACTACTAACATCATCCACACCATACTGCATATTGTCTTTAACCTAGCCCTTTGTGGAGATGTACACCCAAATCCTGACCCAATCAATCTCATCAATCACCCATTAATATAAAACTCCATTCACACCATTCCATATCTCCCCAGAAAAGCCTCTGATCTGCTTCTGCTTATCATTAACATTAGAAGCATTAAAAAAAGATCTCAGAACTGTATGCCAGCCTTTCCTTCTATTGTCCAGATATTGTCCCACTTACAGAAACATGGTTAAAACCAGATACAATTAATAACAAATTACTTCCTCCTGGTTATAACTTACTGCGCAAAGACAGAACAACGAATAAAGGTGGAGGTATTGCAATCTTATTTAAAAAACAATTGAACATTGAAATACTGGACCTACCATTACCCACATTAGGATCAGCTGAAGTTATAACTGCAAAACTACATATTAATACAAAAAAAAAAAAACCTAATCGGCTGCTACCTACCACCAGGCAACAATATTGATATAGTAGAAAATCTACTTCATTGGGTCTCTAATTCACTTCCTCATATAACCATAATACTAGGAGACTTCAGTATTGATTGGTTAACACGCAGCTTCCCCAACTCTTCAAACTTCATCAACCTCTATGGGTTTTTACAACTTATACTAGATCCAACTAGAATTGATAAAACAATAAAGAGGCAATCAATACTGGATTGGATATTGTCAAACAGGCCAGATCTAATTAGCAATTCTGACCATCTCCCTGACAGCTTGAACAACCATCTACCAACTTAAAGTCGAACCTATCTACCTAACTTTACAATTTATCAACAAGTTCATAGTAAAAAATCCTTTCGCTCCAACAACTTTATAGGTGCTCTAGCAAATTGCAACTGGCACCCCTTGAAAATACTAAACCTTGATGAAGCTGTATCCTACTTTAATTCAACATTCCTCAACATACTAAACCACCATGCACCCCCCCCAGAACTATCAGAATTAAAGCCAACTATGCCCCCTGGTTATGCAAAGAGACTTACTTCATATTTGGGACAAAGCTTGGGTAAATTGGAAGAAATCAGGTACACCTACTGATAAACAGAAATATATTGAGCTTAGAAATAAGGCTAAGAAAATGATTAAAGGAGAAAAAAACACATTATTTCCACAACATTCAAAATAAGCATCAAAATAATCCTAAAAAATGTGGACCACCATAAACAAATTAGTTTATCCAGATAAAGCTGACAGTCCTTCCCAACAACCACTGATAGCAAATCAGACATTGCAACTCAGTTCAACAAATTTTTCATAACTCTAGCTAACTCTCCAAACCCTTCCACTACTAGCAAGTCATCCAAAAACAATAATACTGAACAGAGTTTCTCACTGCAACCTGTTCCCATCTTCGCTGAATAAACTAAAACCAACATCTCTTTCCACTGAATGACTATCAGCTGAATTATTACAAATTGCTGCCAATGTAATTGCATATCCTGTAGCAATTCTCATTAATTGCTCCATCTCTGAAAACCTAGTCCCCCACCTCTGGAAAAGTGCCTACATCACTCCTCTCCATAAGGGAGGCAACTCTAAAGACCTTACTAACTACCGACCAATTGCTATACTTTCTCCCCTTTCCAAAATCCTGGAAATATGTGTACATTCACAAATCATGACATTCTCAAACTCTCATAATTACTAACAAATACACAACTATCAATAGCCACAGGAACAATGGTAAATATGTCTCAGCTATTTTCTTAGACCTTTCTAAGGCCTTTGATATGGTTAATCATGACAAACTCATCAACACTCTCTCAGAATTAAATCTTAGCACTTCTACCATTTCCTGGTTTAGGAATTACCTAACAGACAGACAACAGGAAGTCAGATGGCACCACAAACTCTCCTCACTACTACCAATTTTACTAGGAGTCCCACAAGGTTCTATTCTTGGACCACTGCTTTTTTCTGTTTTCACTAATAACCTACCTAGCCCAAGCACCAAAAGCAGGGTCTTACAATCTAATCAAAAACTCCTTTTAGATGTGACCAAAATCAGTAACTCTGCAGGTATGTCACTCTATAGCTACATTATTGCCAAACACTGGAATAGCCTTCCCACCAACATCTCTGCTTCAACTTCCACTGCTTACTTTAAAACAGCCTTACAATCCCACCTGTTGCATTCTTGGCCCTGTAACTGTGATGACCCAGATTAGTCATTTATACTTATTATTTCTGTTCTCCCTACTTACTCTCTCTCAGCACATCTTGGCTCTGTAGCTTTTTTAATCCTAATTTATTTATTTATTTTTATTCTTCCTACTGTTCTATTACCAATTCCCTCTCTCTATACCCTTTTTCTTCTATATTAATGTACTTTTGTCTTCTGCTTTTACTAAAATCTCTTCACTCCTTTTATGACAACTTGCATTGCAGCCTTAGATTTGTACCCTGGAAACTGCATGATATTCCTAATAATGTAAAGTATTTAGGATTTGTTAGGATTAGAATGTCCTACTGCAATAACACTATTATGATGTTTTTTTTTTCAAAATGTCTTATGTATTTATAATTGTCAGTTGTTAATGTTTTGTATTGTATGTGGAGCTTTTCTCCCCGGGCCTCTACTGAAGGAGGAACTATGTCCAGTCAGACTTTCCCGGTAAACAAATGTAAAATAAAATAAAATAAATAAATAAATATTCCTGTCAGTAATACCATGACTGACTATCTACATGTATTGCTGGAACTACTACACAAAGCTGAAACAGGGAAGTTAATAAAACAGTGAAGGAAATTGTAGGCTGGTATAAGGGAAAAATCTGAAAACTGAACACGTATTTCATATAAAAACAAAAAGAAGCAGCGTGTGCTCTGGGTGTACTGCATTTGCCTCTATACGAGTGGAAGACATATAGCTGAAAGAAATTACAGTTGGGAAGGGAGACACATCAGTCAGATGTGGGGAAAACTGGGAGGCACATCAGTCAGATGTGAGGAAAAGTGGGAGACATCCATCAGATGTGAGGAAAACTGTTTCACAGAAAGAGTTGTGGAGTTATATGATGTATTACCTCAGGCAACAAGTTGTTACAGGCACTTGAGAACGTCTGGAGCCACATATAACTAGATATGGAAAGTGAAAGAGGAAAAATTGTTGGTGCCTAACTGCAGTTCTTTATTGAACTCATCACATCATGCCTTCATTTGTCAGTAGCTTTTGCATGCACTGCATGACTGCTTTAATTAGCACTAACTATGCACTTGTTGAAACCTTGCCTCATAAAAAGCCAGACTAACATACCCGCTCTGATCCTTGACGTTGAGGATGTCCATGCTCCTTGATGAACTGCATAATGAATATAGTTGGGCCTCCCATTTGTATCTCCCAGCAAATAGACTGTTAAGGTCAGTCTTTCTGCAAAGGAAAGCAGAGGTGACTATAGGCAGTGGTACTTGTCCTGGATGCTTTGTATGGCACATAATTTTCAGTGTTAGTGCTATTGGGTCTCTAACTTTGCAATGCATTTGCAGTAGCATCAGGTAGGATATACACATATGTCCCACATAGGTCTGATCCTCAGGGTGCCTTGCTTAATCCCTAACCTATGATGCTGTTAGTCAAGTATTGCACTGAATCCACACACTTTCTTTGTGGAGGGAGATGACGGTGATACACTCTATTTTGTGAAGGGAATTGGCAATGACCTAGTCCCCCCCCCCCACTAGCAGATCAAGTGGAGCAGTACAGTGGCATACACCCCTCCTTCTGTGGAATCCCCAGTGTTCCAAATGCTGTGATACTTTCTCTGATACATACATTTACATACTTTATCAGGTCAGGTACACCCATCTCCTTTTTTTGTAAATTGTTGGATCAACCACTGAAAACCCCTAAGTACATGGTTCCCAAGCAGCTAACTGATTCTGATTTGTTGGTAAAACAGACAGATGTCTTGTATCCATTCCAGCAAAATGGTCTATGCAACAGGAATTATTCACAGTTTCACATCTCTGAATCCTATAACAAAAACTGGAACTCTTTTTAACCAGGTAAACTCAGTGGACACATTGTCCCTTTTCAAGAGTGACCTAGGACATCTGTCTAGTTATGTGACTTGCTCAAAGTCACACAATAGGCAAATGGACATAGTGGGATCAAACCCTGTATCCTTGACTACAGGGAAGCAGTTATTTTGTCAGACAACTGTTTGTGCTGAATAAGACTGCATTAATAATTGATAAGATTATTTTGGAATGATTTTAATGCAGAATTTGGTTTATCATAGTACTTTGCTCTCTCCCTGTCTGTATGTATGTATACATACATGGAGTAGACTAATATGGTTTGTCTTTTATTTGTTTCTGTATGGACTTGTGCTGGAGTATAGTAAGTGTTGGTGTCCTGTATTTTTTTCGATATTATGAGATTCATTATTTTGAGTTTATAATATTTTGAGCTTTCAAGATTCCAAAGTGGATATATATATATATATATATATATATATATATATATATATATATATATATATATATATATATATATATATATATATATATATGGGAGCCTTTCATTTGTACGAACTTTCAAATGTTCAAAACTCATATGACTGACACCATATGAGTGAATGTTTGAAAGGCCGACAAATGATAGCGGAGATCCCGCTACAGTGCGGGACTGGGAGATTCCCCTTTCCTGCACTGTAGTGCGATCTCAGAGTGAGACTATTTAAGTAGCACAGGGTGTGAGGGGTGCAGGTGCAATTAATTACAGAATTAGATGAGGATTAACTTGTTCTGTATATCATGCAAGTAAGAAATAAGTAAGAGACTTCATGACTAGACTTTAGTTTAGATGCATTTGATTCTTTAAATCTTGTACCTTTTTGCCATTTTGAGCAAGCAAATCGGTTTTCATGTTTGTGGCCTGCTAGATAAAAATAAATCCAGAGTTTGTTAAAATTGAAAATGCAATCTGTTGGTAGTAGAGGAAAGTATTTATCAGCCAAATGATATCACTAATAATGCCTTCAAATGTTAAATTATAGTACGAAGGTAAGTTTACAGCCCAAAGCCAAATGGGCTACAGACAATAGAGATGGAGGTCAGTAAGGGCAGTAAATTCTATGCAAGAGTGAATTTGCTTAAAATAGCCCCCCCCCCCATTTCAGTACTTGAAAGATAGGTCATGGAAGCTCTCTATGGAGGTGCTGTGGGATATAACAATAAAAAAGAGCCCTTGATCTGCTTTGAATATTGGTCTGCTTATGCAAGTCACAGCATATGTATTAATATGTTCAGCTAAACAAGCAGGAATGGTACCACTGAGCACTCAAAAAGCAGTATGTATGGTTTTGTAATATAGGTTTCAGCAGATTACATTGTAATGTCCATAATCAAACATATTAAGCCAAATAAACAAGCTTTCACCAATAGACATAGTCATTCAATCTCTATTACTTCTGCAGAATATGCTCTCCAAATCATACAAACTTTTAACTTCCATAATTCACGATTCAGACTGCCTCTTCTCCAAATATTGGGATAAATACAACTCTCAGATATCTGAGAACCAGAAACTCTCTGCTATAAAAAATACTTTAGACTGTTCCCCCTTCAACAAACTTTTCTACACCCAGTTAATGATAAATAACAACACTTATTACACTCCCCCTAAACTGAACAAGTTTGATTCTAGGAAATCCTCCTCATGTCCATGTTGTTCCTTTCCAAATGCTGACCTCCTACATGTTCTATGGTCTTGCCACCATTCACTTAAACTCTGGACCTCATTGAAAATATGTCTACAGAAAATGGGCTACCATAAATCCACTCTCTCCTGGGAATTAGCAATCCTTCACATTCCCACTAGAGGTCTTTCTAAATTTGACACTCATGTTGGTTTTCATGTGCTCGCTTATGAAATTTTATATCACCAAAAATTGGCTTGATCGTACTAAATTATGCTGGAATAACTTTAAGGTTTTGGCCTATTCATACATCTCAGCACAAAAAATTATATTGAAAAGCCCTAAGAAGATTGCCCTCCTTAAAAAAGTTTGGGAAAAAGTTTTAGATCTCATTAGTAGTGAATAATAATTCTGATTCCTTCTCTGGTCATGTAGACCTTGTTTTCCTTTTCCTCCTATATACGTCTCCTTATCTTAATGTACTCTTTCAATGGTTGCATTTTGGTTAACACTTGTATATATTGTATATATTTTATCAGTTTTTGTTGTTTGTGTTATGTTTTATCATATTACATGTTTCTTTATGTTCAGTATTTTCACCTAGTTTCTAAATACTAATATTCAATACATTGTGGTTTTTTTTTTTTGATATGTTATGAATCAATAAAAAGTTTTTGGGAAAAAAAATGTCCATAATCAAAGATAAGAAGAATATTATTCATTAGAATACTGATGTATAGAAAGCAACTGCTTATACAGTGTGAATAACAACTGGATCATTTTGCAAATCTATGAGATTTGAAGTGTTAATGATACTACATTTCAATATTTTTCTGAAGTGGTACTGTGTTGTATACTATAATAATCATGCACTTCAAAAAGGGCTAAATATGAAGCATATGCCTTTTTACTTTAAAAGTGCAAAGAATAGCATCTGCTTTGCTTTACATGAGCTAAATATTTTAAGCACCGGACTATATGTATATATATATATATATATATATATATATATATATATATATATATATGCATAAATATAAATGCAGACACATATATTTATGTCAGCTTAGTCTCAGGTAGTTTAGTTAAACATTCCATTGTTCACTACAATGAAGAGGAATTACAGTACTTAAGTCTTAAGAGGAAAAAAAACTGAAACAGAGAAATGCTTGGTATGAACCATCATACTTAAACCAATGACTTGTCAAAGGAGCCTGGAGACTCCATAGGTTCATAGTTTCATAGAAGATTACTAAGCTAATGGCCCTAGAGCCCTTATAAGCCTAGCCATATTTATCCTGTGTTGCCCCAATTGTCTGTGGTTGGGTGAATGAAGGTCGTAGAGGTAAGGGTCTATGGCAGTTAATACCAACTTCCTCTGTCCAGAAGGGACATGGGCACCACCCCAGGAGTGAATTTGCTGTCACCCATCCATTGATCTAGGTTGCATTTGAAGAAGGGCAAGGAGGGGTTCTGATTCACATGAACTGGAAACTTGATCCAGAAAAGTCTCAGTCTCTGGGAGATGTAGCTATCTCTCCAGCATGACCTATTCATGTCAGAGGCTAGGTTAAAATCCCTGGAGTGAGTGATCTTTATGCAGTTTGATTTATAAATGTGTAGTATTTCCATCAGGGCCAGGTCAGAGACTGCCCTTTAAGCCAGGCACAAGTCACCCCTTACAGTGACAAGGCTTTCAGTCTTTCTGCGTAAGACTTGCTTTGTGTATCCTGTAATTTCTTGGTGAGAAACCTCTGTGGTCTCTCCATTTGTTGCACATGTCTGGTGAGGTACATGCAAAAGGGAGAATTTTACTCAATTATTAGTCTGATGAGGGCTGAGTGTAATAGAATAACATAGTTAGAGCTAGATGTGATGCCTTTACTTACACGATGTGCCACATAAAATGATTTTCTTACTAAAGTGGATATGAGATGGCCATAGTTTAGACTGCTATCAACCTGAGTACCCAGATCACATATCATTGAGTCGACTCTTAGGGGGGTGCTGTCTATAATATAATTAGCAGGGATGTTCGCTTTCCCAAACGGAATACTAATGCATTTTTTTCTTGCTTTTAGCTTTAGTCTGTGGCTTTGGCACCAATCATTTGTTTGAATTAACTCTGCCTGCAGTATATTAACATTGTTGGGGGACTCAGTGATTGCTCCCAATTTGCAATCATCAGAGAACTTGGTCAGCCACAAGCCATCCAAGTTTGCCTGGACTTCTGAGAAATAAATTCCAAACAGTAATGGGCCCAGCACAGAACCTGTGGTATGCCACTGGTCACTGATTTTTTTGTTACAGGTGAAGTCACCCACTTTGACAGTATGTGTCCTGTCGTTGAGCCAGTTGGCTAACATCTGGTAATGTATGGGTTAATTCCCAATTGAGAGTATTTCTCTGTAACACCTTAGCAGGATATTGTGTGAAATGACTTGACTAGGTCAAGATAGGCAGTATGCACTGTCTTTCTCTCATCCAGGGCTTTGGTGACTTTCTCAAAGAAGTCAACCATGTTTAACAGGCATGATCTACCTTTAATGAATCTGAATTTTACTTGGATCCAGAGTGTGGAGATTAGCTATGTCCTTCTTAATAAGGTCTATAATAATTCTTTCCATGACCTTGCAGATGAGGCTAGTCAAGCTCATGAGTCTATAATTCCCACAGTTAGTTGATGGTTCCCCTTTGTGCAGAATGTTTCTGTCCTCCAATCCACGGAACATAGCAAGTTCACAGGCTCTGGTTAAACAGGAATCCAAGTGGTTCTTCTAGATAATGTTTTAAGTTGTTTAAAAGACAACTTGTGATGTTGTTTGGTCCAGTTGTTGCTGTGTTTTAGGCCTTGGAGAGCGCCAAGATCACCTGCTCTGTTGAGATAATAGGCTGAGGAATGGTGGCAAGTATCCTTTGAGGAATGAGTGGAGAGGATTGGGTGTAAAGCTTGCTCCAAATCTGTCAGCTAGCATGTTAGCTATTACATCCAGTTGAGTATGGGTGGTGCCATCCACAACCAGTTTAGCAACAAGTAAAAAGCAAAAAAAGAGACCAGTTAACACAGCCGAGCATAAAAATCAAAAGGAATTTAATATAAGGTAAGTGCTTTCATGCCCAGTAGGCACTTCATCAGACCACAAAATAATCAAATAAGCAGACATTTAAATATTCAATTAATGAACAAGTGTACAGGATTTCAAAATAGGTCTTAAAGGGACAATGTCATTCAAACCTAATTTCTTATTAGCTTGTAAGTCTAAAATCTATCTGAGCTGTATACATTCAATTGGATTAGAAACATCGCCACCCATCAAACCTGTATGCAATAGTTTAGATCAAAAACACCAAAAATCAGGAGAAAAACAGGTCTTTTAGCAAAAATGATTTAATTCACTATTCGTCAAAGGCGACTTCATCAGAAATACAATTCACTACTACAAAAACACACTTAAAATACTGTCAGCAAGTGAACAATTTGTATAACAAGCTGTTCAACTCATACAACAATTATTCAATTGAAGTAAACCATCAATTAATTTAGTCCCATAGACTACTGTTTGCAGTAAAAAATATATCTATGTAAAAACTTTATTTTTTAATATTAACTTTTCTGTTTTTTAAAACAAACATTTTATATTGACTATGACATTCAGCCCAGGATGTATGTAAGAAGCTAATCTCAGTTGCCATACTGCTTCTTTCTGTTCTACTTTGTTTCTATAATCACCTCCCCTGTTGTCCTTGTCCATGTGTAACTTTATAATTTATTAATTGAATATTATACATTTTTGTTACTAATTTCATGTATCTTATTAATTGTTTTCCCTCCTTTGTTCAGGTGAATTGTACATAGTGTATATAAAAGTTTATAATGCTTGTTTATTGATGATTGTATTGTTAAACATTATATTATTTGGAAAATAAAAAAATTATTTGAAAAAAAAAAGAATCGAGAAGGTGAACTTTTTCCAGTTAATGCACATAGTGGAATATTTGTACAAGTCGTTGTTGACATTTTTTGTTCTTACTTTGTTGTAAATAACGGGAAGCATGTCCCCTCTGCAACATATCCTTGATGTTACAAACAACAACCAGATTCGTAAAATTATTAATGAGAACTGGAAAGTCATTTTAGGTAATGGTGACATGATAAATGTATTGGGTGAGGTGCTTTGTTTTGTGTACAAGAAAAATAGTAACATCAAGGATATGTTGGAGAGGGGACATGCTTCCCATTGTTTAAGTGTAAACAGAGGTATGCGTAAGTGTATGGGATGTAAAGTATATAGGTACATCCACACACTGGTATATTTTTTTTTTATTTTTGATTTCAACATCACTGTTCCAGGTAGACTAGATTGTGATAGTGAAGGTATTGTCTATTTAGCTATGTGTAGTGGATGTTCGGCGTTCTACGTGGGAATGTCCACTAGAAGTTTGAGGACACGTATTCTTGAACATTTGTATGTTTTAAGAATAAAAAATGTCAACAACACCTTGTACAAACATTCCACTACATGCATTAACTGGAAAAAGTTTACCTTCTCGGTTCTTGAGTCAGTGAACAAGAACATCAGGGGAGGTGATTATAGAAACAAAGTAGAACAGAAAGAAGCAGTATGGCAACTGAGATTGGCTTCTTACATACATCCTGGGCTGAATGACACAGTCAATATAAAATGTTTGTTTTAAAAAACAGAAAAGTTAATATTAAAAAATAAAGTTTTTACTTAGATTTATTTTTTACTGCAAACAGTAGTCTATGGGATTAAGTTAACTGATGGTTCACTTCAATTGAAAAATTGTTTTATTATAAGTTGAACAGCTTGTTATACAATTAATTGTTCACTTGCTGAAAGTATTTTAAGTGTGTTTCTGTAGTAGTGAATTGTATTTCTGATGAAGTTGCCTTTGACGAATAGTGAATTACATCATTTTATGCTAAAAGACCTGGTTTTCTCCTGATTTTTGGTGGTTTTGATCTACATTTTTCTTTGGTATACACTGCTGCTGTTCCTGCTGCCTTTTGCTTTTCTTTGTATGCAATAGTTGTAAAACAAAAATATAAAAGAATGTCCTCTACCTGCAGTACATATATGTTTTGCTAATGCATTAGATATCTTTTCTTTTCTAATATAGATGGTAGATGGACAAGTGTTCTTGTCTAATGGGAAACAGAAGAACAAGAACACTTGTCCATCTACCCGCTTAACTGAATAAACTACCAGAAACTTCAACAATGTGTCATTATTCCTCCCACAGGCAGGGTATCAGAGAGAGAGAGAGAGTCTCCTGGGTCTACTAGTTAAAGTGATTTTATCTGGATTTTATCTGGACTAATCCTTTATACTCCGCTTCTTGTTAGTCCTGTCATCCTCTGGGTCACAGGAGGAATACCAGACTCTGGATTACCTCTGATATTTATGATTGTAGGGAAGTGTATACCACCCGGATCTACAATATATAGTGGCTTACTGTTTTCCAGATACCAGTGCTGATACTTTTTGTGTTGACAGTTTCTTGGCAGTGAGCCAATTCCAGATTCACATAAAATCACTTTGAGTTGTTTGTTCAATGTGATGGGATCTTTGTGTCCTATAAAAAACACAATATTGCCTGTATAAAGAACGCAGTTGTTGCTTGGGATATCATAGGGTAGAGTGATGCATAAGGAGACAATCAGGTGTCTAAGCACCAAGCGGTGAAGTACTCATTTAGTGATTCTCTGTGTTTCTGAGATTATATTTTTAAGTTAGACAATGAAGGTACTGTCTTTTAGGTATTCTCTGAGCCTGTGGGTTACTACTTCTACAAATCCAGGGTTGGTCATCTGCTTCACTAGTAATTGATGATCAACCATTTTAAAGGTTCATTTCAGATCCAAGAAAATAGCCCCAGTAAGTAAACTGTTATCAATATTTTTCAAGATTCATTACGTCCCAGTATATAGTGCTGTTAAGGTACTATAGCTGCGGCAAAATCCTTGGTCCTTGAATTTTAGTATGCCATATTTTTGAATACACTCTAATATTTGCCTGCAGATACATTTTTCACAACTTTTAGTGATCATGGGCAGGAAATGGTCATTGTGCTATAGTCACTGGCAGGAGCAGGGATAGATACCATGGGAATGGGAATGAGAAGGATTTATGAATGTTTTGAACTGGGTGGTACGGCTTTGGTTGTGATTCTAAGTCTGATGGTGTTCATTAGACTGCAATTCCTCTATATGGTATTGTGGGATATAATAAGTCTAGATTTTGTAGTCTGTTTTTTTTTGTTTTTTTAAGTTCTTGCATATCTTACCTTGAGATTGCTTTAAAAAAGAAAGGTGGGTAGGAGATATATTCATGTATATGAGAGTGGGAGATTATAGGTTCATAGGTTCATAGGTTGGTACTAGGCTATCAGCCCTAGGGCCTATACAAGACTAGTCATAACAATTCCCTGGCTATTTCTTCCCACACTATTTACTTCCCTGGACCCCTGTCTAGCAGGGCGATTGACGTGATCCCTGGGGTGAATTTCCTTTCTCCCATCCAATCGTCAAGGTTTCTTTTGAAGAGGGCCAAAGAGGCACTCTACTTGACATGTATGGGCAGTCTATTCCACAGTCTGGGTAGTCTCTGGGTCAGGAGCCTATCCCTCCAGCATGTTTTGTTTATTGCGATGACAAGGTTTAGATCCCTGGAGTGTGTGGCTCTGAGGGATTGGGATTTCTTTAAGTGTAGCATGTCCAACAGCTCTGGGTTTGACATGGCCTTGTATGTTAAGCAGAGATTGCCTCTGAGTAGACAATATGCAACAGAGTATAACTGGAGTTTTTTAAGGCGGTCATCATAGGGCATCTGCTTTAGGCCTATGATTCTTTTAGTGAGGTATTTCTGCGGCCTTTCCAGTTGTTGCAGATGTCTTGAGAGGTACATACCAAATGGGGCATTGTATTCTATAATGGGTCTAATGAGGGATGAGTACAGTGGGACAATGACCTCCTTTTTACTGGATGAAAAGCCCTTAGTGATGAGGTGTGCCACATAGAAGGATTTCCTGATTGTTGTGGTGATATGGTTATCGAAGGTGAGACCACTGTCTACCTGTGTCCCTAAGTCTCTTATCACACTTTCAGTGTTTAGTGTACTGCCACCTATGTGGTAATTCACAGGTACATGTTTTCTTGCAATGGGGATAACTATACATTTCTTGGCATTGAGCTTGAGCCCATGACTCTGGCACCAAGCATCTGTCTCTGTAAGGCCCTTTTGTAGAGTATCCACATAATTTGGGGATTCAATAATGGCTCCCAGTTTGCAGCCATCTGCAAACTTTGTTAGCCAGAGTCCCTTAGTGTTGGCCTGTACTTCAGAGAAGTAGATGCCAAAGAAGAGCACTCCCAGGACTGAACCCTGAGGTACTCTGCTTGTCACTTGTCTGGAGCTGGATTTGGAGTCAGCAATTTTTACAGTGTGGGTTCTGTCAGTAAGCCTGTTGGCAACCCATTGGGTGACATAGGGATTAATGCCCAGCTTAGTAAGTTTATCTATGATTCCAGAGTGGGGGATGGTGTCCAAGTCCTTGGCGAGGTCTAGATAGGCTGTGTGGACCACCTTACCCTTGTCCATGGCTCTGGAGACTGATTTGAAGAAGTCAATCAGGTTCAGGAGACAAGATCGACCCTTCATGAACCCAAACTGGGTGGGGTCCAGTGTTTGAAGGTTGCCCGTGTCTTTGTTTGTAAGTTCCATGATAATACATTCCATGGCCTTACAGATAAGGCTCGTCAGACTGATGGGACGGTAGTTTCCGTGATCCAAGGTGAATCCCCCTTTGTGGAGTGGGATAACTGGTAGCTCTGCGCCACTCAGTGGGCATGAAACCTGAGGTGAGGCTATGATTAAACATGACACTTAGGTGATGTGCCAGTTCATATTGTAGTTCATGTAGTACACAGCCCGGGATGTCATCTGGTCCCATGGATGCTGTATTCTTAGCTTTGGAAAGTGCATTTTTTACCTGTGTGGCCATTATTACTGGAATTTGTCAATCTTCCGGTATTGAGATGAGCCATTTAGGGGGTGAGAGGGGGGTGAAGTTGGCACTGAATTGATCTGCCAGGATATTGGCAATATCCTTGCGATCAGTATATTTAATGCCATTCTGCTTTTACTCAGAGCAGATCTGAGCATTGATATTTAGATTCCTGACATAGTTATAGAATGCCTTGTGGTTGTCTTTGGAATCTTTTGCAATTTTATTTTCGTAACTAGCTTTGGAGGATTTTATGAGGGATCTCCGTTTCTTACTGAGACTGGTAAGGGAGTTTTTGCATCCTGGGATTTTCCTCTTTTCTGCAACAGTTTCTTCTTTTTGTTGTAAAGTTTGTTTATGGCAGGGGACCACCAGATTGGCTTCCTTTTTTTGGAGGAGAGCATCTTGGTTCTATTTGGGATGGCACAATTCATGCATGAGTGGGTGTGCTCTTACAGTGCCTTAGTGTAGGATTCAGCAGTCGAACTTTCAGTTCCCATCTGCATGGGTGTCATGAAGTTTGTCACTTCTGACTTGTGTAGCATGAAGTTGGCTTTGGAGAAGTTTTTTATGGAGGTTTCCTTACTGGGGGGTGGGGGTGGGATGCGGATGTTAAGGGTTATTAGCTTATAGTCAGACCTGACTAATGAGGGGGTGACCATAGGTGTGGAGCATCAATTTCCCATGTTGGTAATGAGCAGGTCTAGGATATTGGAGCCCCTGGTGGGACTATGGATCAGTTGATCCAGGGTGTTGGAATTTATGAATTCCAAGAACCATTGGGCAAAGGTGTTGGTACACGAGTAGTTTTCCCAGTTAATGGCAGGGTAGTTAAAATAACCCAGTATTAGGGTGTTTGGTTCTAGCTTAATATTTTCCAGTATGTTTAGAAAGGTGTAGTGAGAATCCTGGGGTATGGTGGGGGATCTGTAGCAAGATACAATTTGGATTGCAGTCTTACCTAGTGTTAGTTGCACCTGGAGAATTTCAGACGCATTGTGTTTGGCAACTAGCCTGGTGGTGTGAATATCCATGGTGAATATGGACACTCCTCCACCTTTAGTGTTTCGGTCCTGGTTTGGTGGCCGAAAACTGTGGTAAGAGTTGTAGCCTGGTATTGCAGGGGTGCTCTCTGGACCCTTGAACCAGGACTGCACAGATATTGATGTTCTCCATTTTTAGGAGTACCTCTAGAGAGTGCATTTTGAGGTTTAGACTTCTAGCATTGAGTAGCATTACCTTCAGATTTTGCATGCTTGTACCTGTTACGTTGGTGGTATTGTCCTTTGAACCTTGCCTAAAAAAGGCATTCTAGGGGTGGCAAGAGCCTTAGCTAGTAACCTGAATACCATGGGTGACAGGTGCAGACCATCTCTGGCAAAGCATTGTGGTCTGTTGATCATGTCGTCCCAGGTAGACAGATACTGGATCCCCTTTGAATGACACCAGAAGCTTAGCCAATTGTTGAAGTCAATCATTTTGTCCTTATATTGTGGTATCATTCTGGGCGAAGGCAGGATGCTACTCAGGGCTAGGGTCATACCTGCCTGGGACACATGATCCAAGAGCTCTTCCATGTCTCTTTTCATGTAGTCTAGGGAGGTAGTCTCAAGTCATTCACTCCAACATGGACAATGACAGAGTCATATTTGTACTTGTTGTGGAGTGACTTGAGTGCATGCATTATGTGGTTGATCCTGTCACTTGACAGGCAGCTGACTGTAATTTTCTCCTTGTTCAACCTGGTGAGTGGGACATCAGTGTGCCGGACTATATTCACCTATGACTAAAGTGTTAGGTACGTTGTGTTGCCTTAGGGGCTGTTGCTGAGTGTCACACTGATGTTGTGAGCTATGTGACACTTTGGTTGTGATTGGTGTTTGTTTGCGTTTCAGCTTCAGAGGTCCTTGTTGCTTGGGCAGGTTACAGTTAAGGGCCTCCACATATGTGGATTTAGTGTTGCTATATGTCAGTGTTGGTGGTATGTGTTTAGAAGGGCTATGTGTTGCTTGAGGTGTAGTGTGGGTGTTAACCTTCTCCTCTTGACTGTCTAGCACAATCTTGGGTGGAGAGAGCTTTGCTTCCAGTTTGCATCTCTCACAGGTTGTAGTGTTGGGTGGCAGGAGGAGAGGGTTGTCTGAGTACATGAGGCATTTGCTGCATTGCCCCAGTATGCCCAGATTCACCAGGTGGACAGGAGAAATCACTGGAAGCTGACCCTTAGACATGCCTGGTTTAGTGCTTTTTTTTGTGAAGTACAGGAGCTGTTTTCCCTTACCTTAGCAAGGTACTTTGCAATTATAGGCTGTTTAGTGCCCAATATTAATTTATCCTTATTAACAAGGAGAGTTGAGTGCTTGTATCAGTTTAAGGCTTCCTAGTGCTTTCCAGCAGGTATTAGAGCAAGTGCTAGTCACAGGGATGCTTAAAGGTAAGATGAAATAAATGCCCACTGCAGTGTGCACTAGAGAAGTTAGATGTGAAAGTAGGTAACTTAAGTTTTACCTGTTTAAAAAGTTAAGGTTTAGTGGAGAGTTACTATTTTTAAAACAGCAAGATGGATTGAAAGGGGTGGTCACGTTTGTATTCTGGTACTATGGAATACAGTAGGATGGCCAATAAATTTAAATAGTTTAAGGGGAGTGATTTCAAAAATAATTATTTTGTGATTACTCACATAAGCCAGTGAAAGCAGAGAGGAAATGAGATATATGGTCAAATTAACATAAGAGGCAGGCAACTATAAAGACAGTGGTATTTAACAAGACAACTGTAACTGGGTGGGACGGTGGGGAAAAATTTCTGCCTGACTCAGAAAAGACAGAGCTGTGGTCTCTTTTGAAGTTTTAATATGCAGTTAAAGCACAATGCAAGTAAAACACAAGGTAAAGAAAACAAACCATGGTATTCAAAATATAAAAAGGCAATAAAATAATGCAAAATACAACAAATAAAAGCAAACTAACCTTTCCTTCACAGCAAAGTGTAGCAGAGTCTGGATGGGCCTTTCTGGTAAAGCCTTTCTGTTAAAGAACATTGATAAAGGAGATTGAGCAAAAGCTATGTTGTCCTTAAGCTGGTTTATATTTTGTAGATTGCCTCGTACTTAAATTTTGAAAAAAAAATGCCCGGCACTAATATTCTTAATTGCCTGCTAGAACCTTCTATTTTCCTTCAGTGGGTTAGTCTATACTGAGTATAGGATAGTAGTTTGGCTTTATTAGCATTTATCACGATTAACTTTTTCCCATTTGTACATTTTTTTCTAGTTTACCTTGATATTTTGCATTCCTTCTTCCATTATGGCCCTACTTTATCCTTGTTTTTAATTTGTCTTTTTAGATAGTCTAATGAAGGAGCATTTTTTTCCTGAGGCTCTCTGTAGAGTAGTAAAAGTAGTTCTGAATATAGCATATAGTAGTTCTGAACTGTGGTAATTTTGTTGCATAAGACAAAGAGGTCAGCTGTAGAAACCTGGCATTTATAAATCTGTTCCCAGTTTGTAAGGTATAGTTCATTTACCCATATGGTTTTAATTTCTTCTGGTATGGACTTTGTTAGCATGTAGCTGAGTGTTGGGTTTTTACTTTCAAATTTCTCTCTAGAGATGATTGAACAATGGACACAAAATGGTGGGAGTATCAGTAAATGAAATAATTTGTCTGGGATGTCTGGAATGACTAAGGCCAGGACAGTGTATGTATTTGTTGTGAGACTGGGTCCGGAAATTTATCAAACCATTTCTGTTAGGTTGTTTAATGATATTTTCCTATTTAGCAGCTGTATTAAATGTCTTTTCCAGTCAGGGTAAAGGTCACAAATAATTCCTATGTTATGCCTTTTGGTATGTGACAATACATTGTTTATGATTTCATTGATTAGTTTGATGTTACAGTGTTACAGGATATATTACTATGCTATGAAAAGTTTTGTGTTACTCCCCACCGTTACCTGTATTAGTCTTTAGTTTGGTCTTGAGTCAGAGAGGTTATTACTTGTGGCTATCGGAGTAGGAATGAAGTCATCTTCCTATCTTCCTTTTCTACGAGTGCTATGTGCCTTTTCCCCATTTTCTCAGGATGGCTTGACTATGAAGAAAAAATATTTCTTTGTACTGCCCGGAGCCATCCATGTATTATTTTTTTAGCAAGGATTCTGCTAAGGTAATTATTTTGGCGCTGTATGTTAAGAATCACGATTCCAATTGTGCTCATTTGTTTTTCAAGCTTGTTTTATGGGTCTATATTATTTCTTAGATAGCTTAGGTTGTAGAAATGCTTAATGATCGACACATGACCGTCAAAGTTTCAAAATCGTGAACAGCCATACACGCAAATTCTTTCCTCGTGAAAGAATTTGCTAGGCCGTCTGGAAATAAAATTAACTTTTCACTAAATATAGTGGGTTGCTTCACTCTCCACACACCCTGACTTGGGGTGTTGTGCCCTCCACACCCCCCTAACTAAATATACTAACTCCAAGACTGCTCTACATTGGGGAAAGGGCAAATCCCTGATAACGGCCAAGCGATTTCTTTCCCAAGGAAAGAATTTGCGTATATGGCCATTCGCGATTTTGAAACTTTGACACTTAGATGTTGATCATTGAGCATTTGACAACCTAAGCTGTTGAAGAAATAATATAGACTCTGTTGTATTTGCATATTCAGTGGATAGATCTTTAAGTTTCAAAATGTAAAAAAAATGGGAGGGTTATGAGATGCTAATATCTCCCTTACAGTATGGGACTGAGTGTTTGTGTGTCCCTGCTTATAAAATTAGTAAAACAAGAGTTATCACTATAAGCTTATGTGCCAGCTATGATTCAATCAATAAGGGAAGATCTGATACAAGGACTACATAACCATGCATGTACCCTTAAGTATGATAAACAGGATTTGTTTACTAAGTAGCCTGATGACTGTTGTATAGCAATGTTTTCCTTTAATGTCCAAGGGAGTATAAGGATTTTTAAAGGCATGAACTGATCTTGTCTGGAAAGAAGCTAGTTAAGTATTAAATCTAGAAAATGTTAAATTAGTCTGAGAAAGAACATAGTGTTTTCATTAAAAGTACATGTACTGTATATACAAAGGCAGTTTATACTTCTGTTATAAATGTTGAAGAATTAGAATGGATGTATAAGAGATTAAAAGGTCTCAGTATATTAACCCC
This sequence comes from Protopterus annectens, assembly GCF_019279795.1. NCBI lineage: Eukaryota > Metazoa > Chordata > Ceratodontiformes > Protopteridae > Protopterus > Protopterus annectens. Next base: position 1,472,820,470 of record NC_056725.1, read on the forward strand.
TTGCAAAAAAAAAAAACAAAGAATAAAGTTATGTCAATAGCAAAGGTAGGAGTAAAACAAAACAATACTTTGCTTGAGGAAATGTTGCTTTTTTTTAGTAAATAAAGTGCATCAGTTAAAGTCATTGACAGGAAGATGATTCATGTTTGAGTCATTGTATTAAAAAATAAATCACTTCCATGTAGCTGAAAATAATGCTGGGAGTAAAGTTGCACCAGTACATTTTTCTGTCTGCATGTATCTGTGGGAACTAGGAATTTTTCCAAGATATTTAATATGGATGATTTATAGTATTTATTTGCTGAATGAGACAGATAACTGATCCACATGGACCTTTTTTGGACTGGTGTTATTCACATTTTCAAATTTACATTCATATTCTCACGACTGAGAGATTAGTTAGCTATTTTTGCACCCAGTGCCATCCCCAGTCTGTACTCCCCTTTATAAATTTATGCCATGGGGAATAAAAAAAAGGTCTTCTCTCTTGCTACAATTTATATCACAAATAGAGTGCTAGAGTGTTTCAGTTCTGACTGAGGTGTGATACTAGCATCTGACTGTCGCTAATGCACTGAAGACATGAGGTAATACAGTGCTTCAGTTCTGGAATGTCACTAATGCACTGAAGACATGAGGTAATACAGTGCTTCAGTTCTGAAGACTGATCAAGGTCTGCTGATTGCATTCCCCAAACATTTTTCACCCAGGGCAGCTGTCCCCTTCTTCTTACCTTAGCTACACCTCTGGTGAGAGCTACATGTCATTGGAGTCCAAGGTGTGAAATGTCATTGTGTGAGACAAAAAAATACATTGTCACTGTCCAAGTATAATTCACTGTACTGACGATAATATGAATTACTTGTTAGTAATTACGAAGGTATGCAATATTTCTATAAGTACATTAATATTGGTGAAAACTATTTATATACAAACTATTGCATGGCATCAAGAGAAACCGTAGCTGAGGTTAAACAAAACTATCATTGATAATTTACTGTAAGTTGCATACCTTGAGAGATACTCAGTGTTGTTTATATTGTTAATCATACAAATAAGCATAATGTTTCATATTTATGTAAATATTTCAATAAGCCAGCACTGAGAAAATACATTTTTTGCTGTCATGTGAAAGCTCAACTTTGTTAACGAAAGTGCTCTGATAGTATCTGTCTAGGATGAACTGTTTTCAATTCCCATAAACCTTAAAAATATGCTTCTGGTTTATGTATATTATATTACTTTTCTAATGTAAACATTGGTAATATGCTGACCACTCTCACTATAAAGAAGACCCTTAACTGATAACATTGCTGGTTGTATCTTTTTCTATCATTTATTGCTCCTGACAAACTTACATTAGTTTGTCTTATGCCGTTAACTCGATTTTTCAGAAAATGCTCTGGAAAATAAGGATGAGAATAGACTGCTAAAGGTGTGACATTCCAACATTTAGAGATGTTAATGAAATAAGGGTTTGTAGCCTTAATTTTTAGTGTTAGCTGACATAAAAAACTTTAATTCCAGAAGTTTCTTTTTTCTTTTATTTTAATGAAGAAAATAAGGAGGTTGTTAACATACCCTTACATGACCTCCCAGACAAATGAGTCATATCACATTCCGCTGCTATTTATTTTAAAAAAAATTGAGGCGGTGCTACCATGACTTGAATGCAATATAGAAAGAGGGAAGGTATAGACTTTAACAGCCAAGGCTTTACTTTCCAATGATTAATGTTAACAGGCCTGAGGTGGCAAGAAAGTAATTAGAATCTCACAGAAACATAAGAAATTCTCCATTAAAAACTCTTCTGTCATAAATTTCAGGCATCAAATAAAATCAAAACAGGTGGTTACTGAAATACAACATTATAAATAATTATATATATCAGCATTTTTCATGTTGTTTGTTTTGGAATGGAAACTATAAATGTTTGGCCTAAAGCTCAGCTTTTTTATTATGTAGGTAATAATTCACTGTGCACAGGAAACGTTTCAAGTTTTGTTCAGATATAGGTTCATGGGTAGTTACGAGGCTATTGATCTGTGCCGATCTTAAGAAGATTAGACTTACATTCTCATAGTAGTTTTTATTTAGCCCTTATGTTTTGTGACTAAATAACAATATTTGTTGCTCAAATCCATGAGAGACATTGGTGCAGATATTGTTCAAATTTCAATATTATTAGATAAAACAATACCTCACGGCTGTCGTAATTTTCCCTCCTAAAACTGTTAACTTTTGGAGAAAATGCAGTGCATTACATTTAATAAATATTGACAAAAATTAGTTATAGACTTTTGTACTTCAGAAAATGATTATTAATTCACATTTGTCTTATTCTATCAATGCCAAGGATTAATAGTACTAATATATTAAGTATCTCCGTTCCTGATTATTTCTGGATTTGTCCCTGATTCTGTTGAGGTTTGGCCCTGATTCATTGACAGCTATGGATACAACAAAATGCAAATGTCCATAGCAGTCATAAAGTTGTCCTGTTTTCAGACAGGCAAACATCTGTGTGTCCCTTTGGTTCATATTTAGGAAATAGCAGACATATCACACATAAAAAGTAAATTGATGGAACGATACTTTATGAATGAGAATTTTGAAAAGGAATAAGAAGTGATAGGCAGGTGAAAACAATAAATGAATGATAAGGACAATTGTTTCTCTCAGAAGTAATATAGAACAAAAATCAAAGCCACTTGATGAAGGTTGGAGTAATACCAAATTAAATACTCTAAAAAAATATAAAACCCCAATCAACATGGCTGAAAATGAACTATAAACTTTAATAAAACAAAAAACATAAAATAAAAGGTAAGCTCTTTCACAGATCTTCAATTTGCTTCTTCAGACCATATAAAAAAACTTAAGGAAGAGCATTTAAAAATCTAACAAGGTCCAATCACATGCAGTCAGCTGACTATTCATTAATACATGAATCAACCAATCAAGTGTTCATCATGAGCCAAGCCCCCAAGAGTGTAATTCAGTGATGTAGGGGGTGGGATTTCAACACTGGCTCCAATGAGACCATCCCATTTAATCCTGGTGGAAGATGTGCTTGTAAAAATAGTATCCAATGCAGCTCACAGCATTCTGTTATATTGTTTTGATCTCCACCCCACACATTCAATTAAGGCAGCTCCAGCATGAAAGACTTAAATGAGTGGTCACTAATTTGTTCCATTACATGCTTGGCCAGGGCATTGATTACTTCCTTTTTATTTATATCATTTATATGCTCCATGACCCTTCCTTTTAAAGTGCGATTTGTTTTGCCAACATAGAAGACTCTGCAGGCAGTACAGACTGCATGATAACCCAGGGCTTTACTCTTACAGTCAGCATAAAAATATGTCTCTATTGTAAAACTAGTACTGTGTTGTAAAAATGAGGTGTTTGTTAGAATATATTTACATGCCCTTCAAGTGGGGCATTTAAAAGTCCCTTTTTGATCAGAGTGAACTGCAGGCTCAGTCAAGTTATTCTGATAGCATAATTGTCTTTTAAGCAGACCCTGACTTCAGAAAGGTTATTGATGATTCTCCTAGGTTTTGTTTTAGGAATAACCTTTCTCTTAAATGACAATTATGCAATCAGAATAACTTGACAGAGACTGCAGTTCACTCTGATTGAAAAGGGACTTTTAAATGCCACACTTGCAGAGGATGAAAATATATTCTAACAAACACCTCATTTCTGCAACCCAGTACTGGGTTTACAATAGAGATAGATTTTTATGCCGACTGTAAGAGTAAAGCTCTGGGTTATCATACAGACTGTACTGCCTGCAGAGTCTTCTATGTTGGCAAAACAAATTGCACATTAAAAGAAAGGGTCATAGAGCATATAAATGATATAAATAAAAGGAAAGTAACCAATGTCCTGGCCAAGCATGTAATGGAATGAGCTAGTGCCCACTCACTCAGGTTTTTCATGCTGGAGCTGACTTCATTGAATGTGCTGGGTGGTGATCAAAATAATATAACAGAATGCCATGAGTTACATTGGATACTACTTTTACAAGCACATCTTCCACCAGGATTGAATGGGATGGTTTCATTGAAGCCAATGTTGAAATACCACCCCTACGTCATTGAATTTCACTCTTAGAGGCTTGGCTCATAATGAACACTTGATTGGTTGATTCATTTATTAATGAATAGTCAGCTGACTGCATATGATTGGGCCCTGTTAGATTTTTAATTCTCTTCTGTTAGTGTTTTTTTATATGGTCTGAAGAAGCAGATTGAGGATCTGTGAAAGCACTTACCTATTTTACGTTTTTTGTTTTATTAAAGTTTATAGTTCATTTTCAGCTGCGTTGATCAGAGTTTTATATATTTTTTTAGAGTATTTCTATCAGAAACCCAGAAAAACCATGGAAGGTCAGCAGAGGATATCTGACCTTTTAAGCAGATATGGAATGAAAGATAAGCAATTATGTTTTTTTTTTTTGTTAATGTAGTTAAATACTGCACACAGCTGTTTTAGTAGCAATGTGGTCACAATCCTTCAGTCAAGTAAACAATGGCTAGGGACAATCTATGTCTGAAAAGAGTAATGAACACGTTATGCAAACTAATCTGTGGGACTAAGAACACCAATGATTGAAAATCTAAATGTCAAAAACAAACTAAAATTGGCTTTGTCTACGTGTGGAATTTTTTATTTTTATCTGAAAATCTAAATCTAACAGGCAGCAATAATAGCTAACTAACTAACTAACTAACTAACTAACTGACTAACTAACTAAATAAATAAAAACATAATGGCTTTAATATGCTTAAAGCATTGAAGATAATGTTTCAGACGCAGACTGGGCTCAAACCAAAACTAGAATAAGAATTAAGGCTAATGTTTCACCTCAAACTTTGCTTATACTGAGTGTGAGTAGTAAGAAAATCCCTTAGAAGGAAATAGTAACAACCCACCATCGTCTGAGTTTTATTTTGTCATTAGTCTCAAAACCTGTCTCTGACTTTTTTCTTTTTCATACCATACACCATCAAAATGCAATATAAAGCTCATAAAATAGTGATGGCAAACTGTAAACCTTGCAATGTAGTCCTTGGCTCTGATTTTATCATATTGAATAAATCATTAATGACAGAGAACTTATCTTGCTCATATGCCATGAAGATACAAGTTCCTGATGCTGATATTGTTATAAACAACAACGCATACTGGTACATGAATGTCTGCAGCCTTTTACATCATACCAGTGCACAGCTAAGAGGAATCTATGGATTCATGTTGCTATGACAATATTTATAAATATTGTAGCACCCCAAAAATGAAAGTGTGTATCACCAGCTTGACTTGCATATTTCAATCCTGGTAATGCCTACTATTAATCTAAAACAATGACAATGCAGTAATATTTTAATCAGAATATTTGCAAACCTGTGATACCTAAGAATGAGGAAATTCAGGATGTTAGCAAAAAACTGTTGTCGTTTGTGATGGCTAGCCCAATATTCAGCTGCCATACTCACTTTAACTGATTAAGTGTAATAAAGATATACTTAGGAAATCTCACATGTGCACTCTTCTTGGATGCGACAACAAGGTTTAGCTTGGTCTCATATCTTCTTGCTAACACTGAACTTTTAAAATATGACAATAAATGATAACAAAACTGACTCATTATTTAGCTAGTAAATCAATCCTGCAAAGTTAAAGGCACAGCCCCTTGAAAACACACACACACACACACACACACATGCACGCATGAGCACACACACACACACACACACACACACACACACACACACACACACACACACACACACACACACACACACACACACGTATATTTTGTTAACCAGGTTGGTAGGTTGTTCCACTGATCATTTTCACCCATGACCCAAGTCAAACTAGCAGGTAAAACGTTTCCAACAGGAAGTTACATTTGTTGGATGAACACTACACATTGAAAGAAACAAGCATATAAAATGCTGTTAAGTATGACAGCAATAAGGAAAAATATGCACTGTATATAAGAAATTAGGTATATTTGAACAAAACATTACAAAGTCATGCAGTTTTGGAATTAATCACTGAAATACTGTGCATTTGTGGATCAAAATATCACTTTAGAATGAAGTGGAGTAGGTTCGGGGAGTATGAGTGTGCTGCTTGGTGCTGTGTTATTAGCTAGTGTTGAAAGAATGGCACTTCTTTGGAAAGAAATTAAATTAGTTTCTTTCTAAAATAAATTTTATAGTTTCTTAATATTTTGAAGTAAGGAGTTCTAGGCAGCAGGTGAAATCAATGAGAAAATGTTTTCTTCTATTGCTTCAGTGAAGTATAGCCTAGACAGCAATATTGCATCAGCAGTAGATAAGCAAAAAGAATAACTGGTTGTGCTGGAGTTTATTTGCAAGTAGTGGACTACAGGAGGAGTTTAGTAAACTCACACTTGAAAATATAGGTATCTGTGAAGTTACAGACATGGTTTAAACTGGCAGAGAGTACCTCAGCAGTGCAAGGTTTCAGTGCCTTCCACACTTTGAGACCAGTAGCTGCACAGACAAGGGCTAAAGGTGGAGGTGTCTCAATATATATCAGTAACAAACATGCCTCTAGGGTGGTTAGACAGGTTGACATTCTGGTGCAGATCACCATAAACAAAATGGTGTACCATATCCTAACCAGCTATAAACCACCTTCCATGTCCCAGGAAGCTCACAATTCATAGTTAGACCTACTGGAGACATTTATCTTCTAACCGAACAACCTACTCATGGGAGACTTAAATTAACCCCCCTGTAGACTGGGAATCCTACACACCCTCAAATCTACAGGGACAGAGATTCATGGACTTCATAAATATAAACACCCTTGACCTAATAATGAATACAGCCACTTGAGGCTCAGACACACTGGACCTCATTTTCATAAATATGGGAGAACTCTGCACCATACATGTCCCACCATCCTTGGTAAGGTCCAACCAAAAAGCTGTTGCCTTGAAAATCAAAACCAACTCTGTAATCCCATTAAAACCAGTAACAGTTAAGAACTATTCCAAGGCAAATTACCAATCGTTTGTCAAAATTCAATGACCCTCCAAACCCCAAGACCACAACAACATATGCTGAATTACTCTCAGAAACTCTGTACAACCATATCAAGGGCTACTTAGAGGCTGCTGCACCTACCAGAAGTAAGGCCAAGACTAGACCCAGAATCAAACTGTCCCGGTGGCATCCCAAATTATACAGGATATATAAAAAAAGGAATAAAAATGGCAAAAATTAGGAAGGGTAATTCCCATAAAGATAAAAATTCTCACATCGAGCTAAATAGAGAGCCAAGTAGTCCAATTAGGTCAGTCAAAGCCACCTTTGAGGTTAAGATAGCCTCTCAGGTGAACAATAACCATAAGGCCTTCTACAGTTATGTTAGAAACCTCAAGGGCAGCAGATAGCAATGTGCTGAACTGGTGGTTAATGGCACCACATTCATAGAACCTGGTGATGTAGCAGACAAACTCAGTTCAAGCTTCACCCCTCTCTCACACCCAAACATCTCTAAAAAATACCTGAAAACATAACCTCTCCAACTATAACT